>NW_010184954.1:2908-16937 GCF_000695765.1 Mesitornis unicolor | reverse complement strand
ATCAACACTTCCCCCCAGCTTGGTGTCACTGTTGAGGAAGAGGATTTGCCTGATAAATATTATATATGATTCTCAGTTTGAAAACCTTTTGGAAACTTTTGGTGCTAGTGTTACTGCTTACAGATTATTTGCTTTGCTGCCACTTACCTGCTTGCCAAATGGAGGTCCCCAAATCTACCTGAGGAGACTTCCTGGCACCAACGAATCCTAGGGCATCTTCTAAAAACTGTATCTTCTTGCTAAACTGCATCTCCAAGACAGGGATTACTTCTGGCATCTTTGCTGATAAGAGCCGGTAAGAGGTGTCGGGCCTCCCAATAAATCTCTGACGGACACTGATTTCATATGGCGTATGAACTCTGATATCATCGACATCCTTCGATTCAAACCGGTGAATGACCTGAGAATTGCAGTCACTGATTTCCAGGCCAGAAGCAAAGAGCGTGAGTTTTCCTGGCTTGACATTTGAGTCCGTTCTGTGGGTGATAATAACGGGAATTCTAATTATGATTCCTTCCTGGTTCTTCGAATCGGAAACTGTAGCAGTTTCCTTTGGCTTGGTTTCCAGTGGCGCTTTCCAGAGCTTGCTGCTAAATGGCCACCAAGAAGGAGATTCGAGTTCAGTCAACAACCTAGCAGAGAAAAGAGAGTGTTAGAAGAGTGAAAGCCAGCAGGAGGGTCATGCTATCCCACCAGTTCAAAGCAAAGTACCACAGACACCAAGATTTCTTAATACTGAATCCAGCCCTCTGTTATTTCGCTCCTCAAACCTATTCACAGCTTACCAGGATCCATCTGTTTTAAGAAACAGCTTTTCTTTCTTTGCTAACGTGTTGGAAAGTGGTCTCAGAATCTCACTGTTCTGATGTGAGAAATCCAGCTTCCAATTGGATTTATTCAGGCCAATTTAAGCCCATCTGCTTTTCGGCTAACACCACCTTTTACCTCAACGTTTCCACACTCGGCCATCACCACCACTGCCTTTTCCTACTCCCTTATACCTCAGTCCCATAGTCTGATGCCACCTTTTCCTTTGCCCTCACTCCCAAATTCTCATTTCCAGTTAAAACACTAAGAGTGCAAGGCTGTGGCTGAAAAGCCCAGCAGAGGCTGCCCACTGATGTCCAGAGTCTGCCTCACCATCAACGTTGATGTAGCTCCTGAAGGAGACAGGACTCCTTGCTGGCAAACTCATGCCTTAGCTTAAAGACAACTGGACTCACTTTATGGAGGAATTAAGCAACTGCTCCCAAGGAAGACCACTGTGTAACACAGGGAGTAATATCCCTTATTTCTAAGATGCACCTAAGCAGGCACCTCAGCTTATCAGCTGCACGCAAGAAAGATGTAAAACTCTGTTAGGAAGAATCAGTGATAAGAAGGACACAATCCTTCTGTTGGGTTTTCTGTCAGCACAGCCCATTCTTCTTTTCTGGGGTCCTCTCCCAAGAAAGGATCACAATCACAGATTTCTTTGGGTCTAAGCGTTCAGTACTCTTCCTACCCCAAAAAATGGGAATGAGAGGAAAGGTGGTGGTTTTGGATTGGCTTTTCATGTGCTGTGCTGCCTGTTAGGTCTAGACAGGAGTTAGGGGCAGAGCCACAGTCAGCACCTATGATGCTCCATGTCTCCCACTCTCCTCTCATCCCCTGCCTATCACCCAAACCCATCCTGCTAGCAGAGTCAGGGTGACACAGCCTCAGTAGCTAGGAAAAAATGTTGGGGCCAACTACATCTCCCCGCACAGTCAACAGTAACTTCATAGCCCCCTCCTCTCACCCACTGTGCAAACAGCCACCTCCTCTCTCATCCACCAGCAGCCCCTGGTACCCACCTCATATCTGAGCCAAAGTGCTCAGATCCCAGGTGAGCCCTTTGGGATGTAGCCACTGCTCAAACAACGCTACCCAGTCCCCACTGGAAAACAGCAGTGAACAGGTTTGGAAGCATCCCACAAACCAAACCAGCCTGCAAGCAACTACCCTGATCAGGATGTTTTAAATGGAGATCTCTCCAGAACAGGAAAACCACTTCTGGAGGCACGAATGGATTCTCAATAAACTATGAGGAGGGAAGAGGCTAAAAAAGAAAAAAAGCTGTAAGGAAGTTCAACCCAGATGAGATTTGTGTCTCTCACACCCTATAAATACCCCAAAGACTATCCAGTGATTAGACACGTGCCACTGGCATTAAGTAGATGCTTCTAATGAAGCCAGACCACATGCAATAAAATCTTTAATGAAACACTGTCATCTTACTGATGCTACAGAAAACTACATACTGACATAAATCCCAGAGACGTAAGCCTTATCGGACCCAAATACAAAGTGCCACTGCTTCATTGCTATTTTGGAGAGCCTGCTTGGTTTAATTTGCTTTTATGTTTACTCTAGAAAGGTACTGCCTGACAAAACACGCATCACAGCAGCGCTGCTCTCAGGATACTTTTTATAAGGATTTATTTTCCATGAGAATCAGACCATGTCTACAGAAAACTTTGCAGTTTTAAAATCCTGTTTCATTTGGCTGCAGTCAAAGTCTAATCTGCAAGAGGAAGCTCTAACTGAACACACTTTGTTTATTAGCCATCTAAGTTCTGCACCGGCTTCAAAACGGAGCTGCTTAAAGAAATTCGTCTGCTAGGAAAAGCAGAAAAAGTCGTATTGGGAGTCAACCACTGAATTCATACATAGCAGAGGCACAATGAATTGTTTCAAGAATCTAATCCTGACTAAAGCCCAAAAATCAGATGTTTATGTAGATAGCGTGCAACATGAGTAATGGGTCTGGAGATCTTCACTGCCCTCTCCTTAAAAAAACGGGGGAAAAACCCCAAACAAAACAGACCAAAGGAGATGTAACAAAGTTCTGCAATAGTAGAATCTGAAATGGCACGGTATCATAGATTTAGGGCTGAATTCTGAAACTAGGAGGTTCAACTTAAGTTCAGCACAGGGAATGACTGGAAAAGCCCTAGGCTCTGCTAGCACTCACCATCTTCCAAATGAAAAGCCATGTTCTACCCGACCTGCTGTAACTAATCAGAAAAAAATGACCTGCTCTCATTTCTACACAACACAAAGCACGTTTTCTGTCCTCTTGGTGCGTGTAAGAGTTACAACAAGGTCCTTCTTGGCTTCGACAGCTTATGCTTGTGTCTTAACTTAAGAGAAGTCATTAAATTCCTGCCACAATTTGGGTTCTCTTCATTGCATTTACCATGACAAAAGCACGTGCATTCACTTACTGAAAAACAGCTGCTACGTGGCAAGTCTAAACCTCCATTTACATTGTGGCAACTTCTTCTGGATAGCTTTGAGCCTGAATTTTTATCACTTGATCCCTTTACCGGTCTCCTCCCCTCTTTCCCCAGGGACTGCCATCCTGGCTGTGCGATGTCTGGTTTACAGTCGAAATATTTCTGCTGCACAGCCCTAATGAAGGCTCCAGCCAACTTCTCTGGCCTTCCACAGAGGAGTCACCCGTCTGTATCAACAAACCACATGACCAGTCCTTATATACAAATGAAAATCTGCAACCAGATTATCTCATCTTCTCATAGTAATATATTAAAGAGGAACCAGGGAATCTGGCTTTCTGTTTATTTTTGGTCTTTGAACATCTGCAAGCACGTCAGACTCAGCTCTGCTTATCTGCACGCAGGTCCACTGAAAGCAGCTGTATACACCCAGACATACACAAGAACAGAATTAATAATCCAAAAAAGCCCACACATACAGGCAAGATAAAGTTAATCAAAGTTTTAAACATATGAAAACAGATAAAGAGGCCTGGTTCTTTTTATGAAAGACACCACCAAACTGGTGTCACTCATCTAACCTCAAACGAGCCAGCACAGGAGTCTGGCACCCAAGCTTCCTTCTGCACAAAATCTGCTACACATGCAAAACAGTCCTGCATGATATTATCTATGCAGTTATTTCTCATCAAGTTCTAAAGAAAGCAAAAGTCAAAAAGCCTTAACAGATATGAGAATATTTAGCTACGTTAATAGTCTGAATTAGCCAATATGTAACAATCAAATGAGTTTCAGCCATGGTCTTCCCCGTTTTTTACATTGGTTATGGACGTGAAGAAAGATGTCCTCAGTTTAAGAGGAGACTTTGCAGGGAGGGAAGCAACTTTATGAGGGAAAAACCACACACATACGAGCTATGCTAGAAAAACTAAGTGTCAGAGCTCCTCAAAAAAACACAGTGCAATTAAAACACTATTTCACTAATGGCTTTTGGGCTGCATTTTAGTCTGCGAGCAAGCCGGCCAAACTCTTCATCCTGCAGATAAAACAGAATCTCAGCTAACATTTGGTCAAAGCCTTTCTTTATTTTTTCCCATTTATAAAAATCAAAGCATCTAGCTCTTCAGATTCATGAGGACAAATAATACCTCCCAGTGCATCCTAACCCAAAACAAAACTCTCTTCCAAAAACAATGAGCAGGTATTTATTTTCCTACTAATTGTTTATTGCTACAGGACTTGAAAAGCTATTGCTGAAGCTTGCAGTTATCTTGGCTTTTCTTTAAAGGGAATGGAGAATATCACCAGATTCATTGTGAAATCAACACTTTCTTTCAGACGTGATATCCGTCTGAAAACAGATGCTTCTTCCAAAAACAACCAGTGTGAACTTTATTGCGTTCGTTTCTTCATGCAGGTGTCAGAGCTTCTACGAAGACACTCATAGCTATACATCTTCAAACGTTACCATACTACTCTTAACCCTACTGCCTATTTTGGACTGCTATTGAATGCAACCTGCAGCATAAAAACCAGCATAGAATAATTCACTTTGAATGTTAAACATTAAAGAGTAAAGTCATAACGTTCTGATTAAGACACCAACCATTTACTATTCACACCCGAGTTTAGCAACAGGTAAATTCAAGCAATACCTCAAATGTGCTCCAAACCTCTCATTTCGGTTGTCCAAAGACAGCACTTGATGGCAATTGTTTTTAATACACTGGCTTAAGAGCCTGGTTGAGATTACCACAAATAGTCTAGCGCTGTCTCTCCAGTTCTCACACCACCACACTCTGCAGACAAAGCTCAGCAGCTCAGTGTTGCTCAGCACTGCTCATTTTTTCCTCAAAATGTATCTATTCCACCTAGACCTAAAGGCAGGAAGTATTCCCTATAAGTGACTATTAGTTCCATATAAGGAAATACCAGTTGCCTATTCTCTCAAAACTTAGAGGTTGTCAATATTTTGGAGATCTCTACCATCTCTGCCAGTTGTTCCTGAAACTCATAAGGGCTTAAAAGTTATTTGAAGGAGAGAAAATAGGTGTGTATGTATACAAACTACTTCACCAGAGTGAAAAAATGCCACACAGAAGGGAGGACAGAAATACAGAAAGATCTCAGAACAAGAACTAGATCCACAAGAGACCATCATGAGCTTAAACTTACACTGAAAAATCAACAGTTTAATTACTTAACGACCTCCATGGATCTGCCCCATACATTTCAGGCATAAACAATACAGCCCGACAGACACTGCTTAGCTCAGAGGATGCTACAGTACCGTACCTGTCTGCTACATCCATATCCCCTTCGATCTTGTTGAGTCCTTTCATGATGTTATCAAACTGCTCCCCCTGGTAATGCAGCACTTTTGCTGTGTCCTCCAGGCGTTTCTGTGATCCGGTCAATAACCCAGTCAGTTCTTTTCCCTTTGTTGACTGCAAAGCTGCTGCTTCTGCTCCCGCACCTTGGCTCGACAGCAACTGCTCCCTCCAGAAGTGCTCAAGGATGTTGAATACCACATTTCTGTTGGGTTGCAGAGAACTGAACCAGTGCTTGGTGTTCTTCTCCAAGATGGTAAGAGAGCTGAAGATTAAATTTGACGATTCCTTCTTGATCTCACTGATACTAGAAAGATGGAAGTTGACCAAAAGCTCCCCAGTTTTGTCAGCTGTAAATTTGATGGCAACAGGAGTCAGCGAGAGTCTGCCAGAGACCCATTGTTTGCTGGTGCCCAAGTAGTAAGAACAAGGCCAGCTGTGGATACGGATGTCTTCGTTCATCAGCTCGCCGTTCAGAGCCTCTTCTACACGAGCAACGCTCTCAAAGCCAGAAGGAGAAACTAGAACAAAAAGAGGGAAAAAACCATATGCAAGAATCCTTAGCAACGTCTAAAAGCTGATGTTACAAACACTCATAAGTAATTCATCTCACCCACAGCTGCCTTCCAGTACTTTCGCTGTAACCTTTCAGGTACGCACCCAAGACAGATTTCTAAATAGGTATGGAGAGGTTACAAAATTTGGTAACCATCCCTAATCATCCAAATATTTCCTTCAGAAAGGCTCACTGTTTCTGAGGAGGACCATTAATATTATTGCCTACTCTGTAACAGCACTGCCTCCTCTTTTCGTAATTATCTCATCACGTTGCCGTACGTGATTAGAGCACAAACTTCAAATGACTATTGCATTAATGCCCTGGATATTTATTACCTTCTACACTGTTTTGTACAGTGGAGGTGCTTTACCATTAGTCTATATGTTGCTATTTTGGGGTGGAGAGGAACCTACCAAAATAGAATAATGAAAAACCTTTACTGACTTCTCTAATTTTTTCAGATACCCCTTTTTACTAGAAAGTGATCAAGTAAAAAGTTTTCCCTTCTTCACTTCATCAACAGAAGCAGCCTCCCATAGACCAACAGGTACTGAAGAAAATCCAGAATATACCAAAACATAAGCTGATCAATATATATCTACAATCATCACAATAAATACCTGGTCCTTCCCTTTCCACTCAGACATCTCAACATCCAGGTATGTTAAGAACACACCCAGAACGTCTATCCAACAGTACAGGTGAAACCAAAATCATCACCAAGAGAACTCACAGTCATTAAAAAGCAGAAACACCCAGCTACAAGTGGATAAATACTCTGCAGAAATCATCATTATCTCAGCCCATCACTCTTGGTCTCAGAGAGTTGCAAAATTACCCATCTTATAAAACTCAAGTGGGTATCAGAACTTCTGATAGAATTACACAGCCAAAATAAACCTCCCAAATCTGTAGTATTTATTCTGTGAAATATTTGCTGCTGCTCAGTTACCACCAAAAGTGTTTGAAAACAAGAGTCTGGAAAGAACTGGAAACCTTGAAACCTTGTCTAACTCAAGTGGTAGTTAAGATGCAAAAGATGCCATAGTGGTATTGGAAGAGCTGCTGCTGGCCCGGCACTCAGAGCAGCTCCACACACACAACAGCAGAGCCAGCAGAACTGACTGTGCTCACTCAGCATCAAGGGACACAGCACTCAGGGCAGTGCTGATTTCATCGCACCTCAGTGATGAGCCATGTTTTTCTGGGAGCCCGTGATGCTATTTGATGACATAACATTAATCCTGGAAGGTTTGCTCACTGGTATCAGGAATCCAAGCATGAAAACAAAGAGCTGTCATATACCTCAGGCCTGGTTTGATTACCTCAAAACAATCTCCAATTTGGAAAAGTAAATTAAATAAAACATATCTGGAGAGGCAAGACTCTGTATTTCCAAAGAGGCTTCTTGTACCCAAGGGTTAGATTATTTCCTGTATCATCACCTTCATAATGCTACAGTTTTCAGCATGAACACTGCAGACCAATTACGTTCAGCACGACTACTTTGTGAACACCCATTATGTCATGATTTCATTACCCATATATTCATTATCTTCTCATAGCCTTTGAGGTATCGCAGCACAATGTACAGATTAGTACCATAACGTGATTGCAAGGTGTTCTGCTACTCGTATGGCGCAATGAACGACAAAGAGCTTCACCCCAAAATCCCCCGGGAGGTTGACACTGACACTAATTACACCTTTTCACTTCAGCACGATCTGCTCCCCTGAAGAAAATCTCTAGGAATTGTAATGTAAATTAAAAAAGCTAGTAAGCCTTTTTCAGATAGCACTGGTGTGAATTCCTGCAGCACACACTGAAGATGTCCTAGTGCTTTCAACCTGCTGCATCATTAATGTCCCTTAAATAGAGTGCTCTGACTCGGAGTCCAGATCCAATGTTGTCTTTTATATATAAAATATATTCAGATACATTCCACATATTATTCTACTACATAAATATATTTTATTCTATATATTCAATGTAGAATATATTCAAAACTTGAGTATTACTGCAATAAGAACTACACATGGTATGTCATATCCCACAAAAAAAAATTTACTTTGGTTTTCATACCTTATTTCCATGATGCAAGTGGAAAAATAAGCCCTAAGTTTACAAAGCAGCTGGAGTTTAAAGTAAAATTTTCAATCTGTTTTGGCCTAATAAAACCACAATCCTAATGAGACAACTTCACACTGCACTATGACGCCAAAGAGAGGGGGGGAAAGCCCACGGAAATCCAATTTAAACGAGTAGCTCTAGTCAACAAAACAATGACAAGTTCTAGGAAATATGAGTTTTCTCCATGGTTTGCTACATTATTTCATAATTTGGAGAAAAAGCTGAAAGCTCTGACCTCAATTCCTCCATCTAGAAAACGAAAGAAGTTCCTCTAATACAGCAAGATTAGACCAGACAGATCTGACAGAGAAATTTCATTCCAGCCTGCCTGGGCTTTGTCAGTAGCCAATTATTATAATTCCTAGTTAAAGGTTATTTTCTTTCTGTCATACACAAAGAAACAGGGAAAAGAAAAAGACTTCGTAACAATCAAATGTGACTGCAAAGAAACAAGTATCAGCAGTGGGATTCCACAACAGCCATGAGAGGAAAAGTAGCTTTTACAGGATACTTTAAGTGGAAAATGTTTCTAATATGGATACACTTCTTGTTACTGTAACTGACAGCTCTGTCAGTTAAAGAACAACATAAACTACATTAGTACTGAAATCAGTAACAGTTGAAACTAAATCCTGTTATTGCTTCATCAGAATTTACAAATTTCAAACCCAGATTAAGTTTAACTGCTCGGCACTGCCTAGGTATGAAGTAAATACAACAGCGAACAGATGATAAACAGAAATAAACCCCTTGTATTACACCCTCAAGCTCCTCGTCGCCTTAACATTGCAGAGGCAAATGAAGTTTACTGAAAGAGCTCCCATCAGAGCCAGAGGAAAAAAAAACCAACAAAACCAAAATTAAATTAATGAGCAGCCTCCCAATTTATCAAAACAGGAAAGCAACAGATCACAACCCATACACAGCAGCTTCTCCCTTCTCCCACCATGTGTAAGTCCTTGCTACTTACTCAAGTTTCTGAAAATCTCATGAATATCAGCCCGCTGCCCACAACAAGCTGTTGCCCTGAGATGCCATTGTATAAACAATGTATACAAATAATGATGAAACCCAGACACCTAAAAATTATACACTTTGCAGAAAATCACATGGGAAACTTGGAACCAAATGCAGATTTCTCAATGCTCACTGCAGAACATAATGTCACCTGAAAAACAACTCTTAGACCTTGCCAACAGCAATAGCCACCTTCAGCCAGGCAGAGCAGTGCTAATTAAGTACTGAAATTAAGCAAATGACTCTTAAAGTTCTGTAAAAGCTCAGCCTAGAGCCCATTTTCACACGCTATGAGTTTCACAGACTCTATACAACCACCACTAGCTCCCCATCAAGACAGCATTTTTCTCTCAAGCCTGCCTTCTACTATTAAGGCTGTAAGAATATTAATGCTTAATGCAGTCTAACAACTGTGCCACAAAACAAGATCTTCCTAAACTGTATCTCAAGCTCCTTACCTCTCTCTGTAGACACAGAACTCTCAGGCAGCCTTTTGGGGGCTGCTGCCGTTACAGAAATGTCCATCCGTAGGCAAGAATTTGTTTTCTGAGTATTCCTCTCTCTTCAAAGTCCAAAACTGCAGGTAGAAAACACCTGAACCTAAAGCAAAAATCCTCCTATGCCCATTAACAAAAGGAAAAATATAGAAATAACAAAGAACGTATATTTAGCACTGGATCTAAGAGTAAATCAAGTCCTCTCAGGCCAGGAGAGGAAACGAAGGAGTCACTTGACCTGTGTGTATATGTATGTGCGTACATGCCTTGGGTCTTACAACTTTTGACTCACCTGAGTGCTTAAAGGCTTTGTCCAATAAGTCAGCTCCTTTCTGTGCCCCAGGTCAGAATTTCCAAGCAAAAACCTAATTGGCAATTAAACCCATTCATTGTTCCAGTACATTTTCCCCCAGTATAATGATGTTTTCATTAGCATCAGATCTGCACAACTTTTTTTTTCCTCTTCTCTCACAAAAAAAGGAGATTTAAACCTTGCAGAAATACAGATACACATAAGGATAACCACGATTGGTTTTATTCAACAACAAAAGCGGTCATCAATGGCGGAGAATATAGCTACTGTTTATGAACTTTCAACAGCATGCTATAATTTAACACAAGGCTTCAAAGAGTTGGATTAAAACACGTAAGAAACCTTAACAGTGTTAAACAAGAGATGAAAAGGTCACAACCATTTGAAGTTAGCAGGAAAAAAGGCATTAATACCTACTTCACCTATGACACCCATACGTTGTGTCATATACTTTTCTAATAGGTATTAACCCGTGATTATGGTTTCTCACCTGCTAAAATAAAATCATCCCATTACTTCTGTAACTCTATGCTCCTTGAGTCAACATTCAAGAAACTTTTAGGTCTCCTCTGCCAGCAGCACTTTGCCTTTTATTAAACAGAACCTTGCCTCTGCTGCTCTCGTTAGCTTGTACAGCACCTACGTGGAGGACACCTCATCAGACTTGAGCCGTGCAATGAAAAGCAGTGTTAAATACACCAACTTCACCTTGGATGTAAACAGGGAGCTCACCACTAAAGATCAAATAACTCCGCTACCGTTCTTCAAAACTAAAACATTTCTTTTTCATTGTTTTGACAATCACACTTCAGAAACATTGAACTAGAGGCCTTCTGCCACTTACCCAGCTGGGTTTACTACAAGGAACTATCACTCAAAATTCAGGATTTTCCTCCTCCCAGGACTTAGTTTTGACCTAATCACTTGAAGTCCAGCATTATGTCATTCCCATTCTATTCCTCCTAAACATAGCTGAAAGTTCTTTGTATAACAAGACATGGAATAGTCATGGTTTTGTAAAACAGACTGTCAAAAGCCTTACCTTCACTAAAATAAATCATTCTAGTGTTTCCACCCAGGAAAAAAAACCACAACAAACCAAATGAAAACACAAAACCTCAAACAAACAAACACAAAAAACTAAACAAGCCCCCAACAAACAAGACCCCCAACAAACAAACCCCAAACAAACAAGACCCCCAACAAACAAACAAAGCCCCAAGTAAACAAAGCCCAAGCAAACCCAAACAAAACAAAACCCCAAACAAAACAAAACCCCAAACAAAACCCCAAGTCAAACAAACAAAATCCCAAACAAAACCCAAAACGAACAAAACCCAAAACGAACAAACCCCCAAGTCAAACAAACAAACCCCCAAGTCAAACAAACAAAACCCCAAGTCAAACAAACAAAACCCCAAGTCAAACAAACAAAACCCCAAGTCAAACAAACAAAACCCCAAGTCAAACAAACAAAACAACCCACCACAGATGCAAGTCACTCCTTCACAATACCATGTAAAGGACTAGGTTGGCAGAAAAACAACCAACCAAACAAACAAATGGCTTTCAATTACTTGGAAATACAACCAGGAATAGCTTTATAAACTTGAGAAGGTTACCATCCTTCAACCCTATAAGCAGTGGAAGAAGAAGAGGAGACACCTAAATAATTTCATCACAAATCCCTTCATATTTTTTAAAGAAACATATGTTTGCCTACACATTTGTCTACAGACTGATGACACATACACTCACTCCCCATCTGGGCTCCCCACGTTATCCATGTTCTGTAAATCACCTTTTATTTTTAGCAAACGGTTTGGTCTTTTGGACACATCTGCTCTCCAAACCGAGCACAGCACCATACACAGCTGCACAGAGCGACACCCACGATCAGCAGCAAAGAGATGCGGATTCTATTTCCGGCAGCGTCACCACAACGTTACACAAATTCTTTAGCCAACACATAAGTCAGTGGCTGCTTCTATAAAAAGGAGGTGACTCACCTTCTCTTGCTAATTGTTTTGAGATCATTCAATGATCTGTAAGCATTACTAATTACCCAAGGTGCCAGGAGATGGTGGGAGAAGGTGCTGCCAGCTCAGGAGCAGGACACCATCCTTTTGCAACACCTCAGAGCCTCCAAAACTCAGTCAGAAGATCCTTCTCATCTGCCCTTGCTAATTACCTGCAGAATATTTCTATATGTTTCTAATATGTTGGTGTCTGATTATTTGTTTTGCTCTCCTCCAAGTTTCCACAGGGTCATGATCTTTGGTGGGTTTAATCCCAAAGGTACCATCTGGTAAATGAGTCGTCTTACGCTCCTGTCAGCCCAAAAACCCTCATAACAGAAACATTTATTAGGCCAATCAAGCAACTCCTACCCCTTTTGAAACTGAAGGTCTGAGACGCAGTTCCACCAGGTTTCTAACTTTACAGTTCTCCAAATGATGCTACAAGACACAAAGTACTCAGGGGTGTCTCTAAAAGGGGCACAGCAGGAAAAAACACACAGGACCTCCCTACTATGGCACAGAGAAATTCAGCTCCCCTTAGCTCAGAGGAACAACAGATCCCCACTGAAGAACAGCTCTGGACTGGGGGCTTCTCCACTTCAACAAGTTTCCATCCTCCTATGGGAAAAAACATTTTGACCCCTCTCCGCTTCTGATACAAAGCAACTTTATAAAAGACTAAAGCCTTATCAATCTCTTCTAAACATCTTTAGGTGTAGAACTGCCTCAGTTCCTATCCTTTAACTTACTTTGGCCACTACAGCATCCAGGTTAAACCTCATCAGCCTTCCTTTCAATCTTGACCCTGTCTGCACCTCTCCAACCCAAAACACACACAAATACACACTTTCAAGCCTTGCTCTCCTGCCTTCTCAGGATGCCCTGCCCCATCTCAGAGGGGAACCCTCCTCTGTACCTCTTCTTTCCTCACACAGCTCGCTCCCTTCTCCTACCCCAATGCTATCCCCAAGACTCACTATTTATTTCCTTTTCCTAAGCTAGAAAAGCTCCTTCCTGAAAAAACATTTCCATCCCTTTCTTTTTCCCAGTACAAAGACAATCATATTCCTCCCCCTCACCCCAAACACAACAGTGACCCGCTACACCAGGTCCTTGTCTTTTTCCCAGCATCAGAAGAGACCTCAGTCTTTCCTAGCCCCACTAGATAAGCCTTAAGTCAGTCACCCCAAATCATCTTCTTCGTTGCTAGGCCAGGCTCCACCACAATCCTCATCTCTCCAATTACCTCAGCTCCAGGATAAATTGATCCCTAGAGCTCTCCAATCTCTTCTCTCTGGTATCCAGTGACAGGACATATAGGAATGGTTCACAACTGAGCCAGGAGAGGTTTAGATTGGACTCTAGGAAGGATTTATTTACCAAGAGAGTGGTCAAATACTGAAACAGGCTTCCTGGGGAGATGGTCAATGCCCTAAGCCTATCAGTGTTTAAGAAACATTTAAACAATACCTTTAAGAACATGCTTTAACCTGGCCAGCCCTGAATTGGTCAGGCAGCTGGACTTGATCATTGTAGGTCTCCCCCAACAGAAACAGTTTATTCTCGTTTATTCTATCAAACCCCTACAATCCTTCCCCAAGGCCAGACCTCCCCTTCACGTCTTTCCTTCCCCTACAAATCAGACATCAAATCTTGGTGCCCATAACTCCCCCCAGCTCTAGGCCAGACCCCATCTCCGCCCCTAGGCCAACCCCCAACCCCTCCATCTCTCTCCTCCTCTCAGCCTTAGGCTAAACCACCCTCCCTACACCCCTACCCAAACCCTACCAACCTCCACCTTCTCCCTAAACCTTGCTTCGACCCCCAAACCCCCTCTTTTCCCCCCATTTCTTCGCTCCAAGCCCGGCCCCGCACCCACCTCCCGTAGCGCAGCGCCGCCCG
>NW_010184954.1:0-2649 GCF_000695765.1 Mesitornis unicolor | reverse complement strand
GGACTGGGAGCTCGGCGCGGAGACGGGGTGTGCGACGCTCTGTGGGGTCCGGGTTCCCCCTCCGGAGCTCCGTGAAGGGGGAAACCGCCTCATGGCGACCCCTTTTCCCCCCTGAGTGCTCCCCTTCACCCCGGAGTCTCCACTCTCCTGAAGCCCATCCCTGCAGTGTATATGGCCTCATTTACCTCCGGGCCTCCTCCCTCCCCCCCCTCACGTCCCCATATGCCTCTCTTTTATTCACTATTTACCTTTTTTTTTTAACCTATAAGTGCTGCCCTGCCCATATAGAAACATCTGGGGAGGGTGGAGGGTGCCAGAGCTTATATCTTTTTCTGACAAAGGGGTGAACCCCCCTATAATAAGTGGGCTGCAATGGTTTCCCAAATATTTAGGGTATTTCCTTCCCTCTACCCCTGCAATAAATTAATTTAGCGGGGATATCCCACTGAAATTAATGTTTCTGTTATTTTAGGAAGGATCCAGCCTTTGTTGGTCATCCCCAGAGAGCGTGGTCGCCCTGGCAAGAAGGTGATGAGGGAAAAGGAACATCTTCACCATCCGTAGGGCGACTTTGTTGTCAGGTATCCCGCTGGCGTTCAACTTGATGGCAAATCCTCATTAACCTAACATGCTGGGATGCTCCCGCACGACTTCTTGTTTTACCTCTGGCAATTTCTATTTTCCTGCGAGTTTTCATGGATTTAGAGACTCGAGTCACGGTTTAAAGCAGTTTTATTTTGCTGTAGCGTAACGGGATAGCATCTGGTCAACACAGCCTTGGCTAAGCCAGGAGGAGAATCCAGCCTGCATGGACAGGGCAACATTTGCCTGTTCCACTGACTTTTTTCGTGACTACAGCAGCTCATCTCAGGGTGCGTTCTGCCTCCCCGGAGGTCATGTTGACTTTATTGAGAAAGTAGAATCGTTCACTTACTCGGATTTTTTCCGGGATTATTTGATTCCCAACCACCCCTGTATTTTCTCAGCTAAATTCACTGAAGATTGGGGCAGCAGGAGAAGTTGGGTTACTTGGGATGGAAAGCCTGACTTCGATCATCTGCTGCAGAAGTTTGGTAAGTCACGGCATTTTTAATACCTAATTAAAACATGTTTGCTAAATCACAGAATCCCAGAACGTTAGGGATTGGAAGGGACCTCCAAAGCTCATCCAGTCCAATCCCCCTGCCGGAGCAGGAACACCCAGATGAGGTTACACAGGAAGGCATCCAGGCAGGTTTTGAATGTCTGCAGAGAAGGAGATTCCACAACCTCTCTGGGCAGCCTGGTCCAGTGCTCTGTCACCCTCACTGAGAAGAAGTTTCTTCTCCAATTTCAGTGGATCCTCCTGTGTTCCAGCTTGTGTCCGTTATGTTAAATGACATAACTGCTTTTTAATCTTAGGATTAGAACCACTAGTCAAAGCCAAGCGGTTCTCCAGACCATTTTCTAAGTTAATACCTGTATTTTCTGTGCTTACTCACACTTTATGTTTCGCAGATTCCAATCTTGAATTTATGCCCATAATGAAATAAAATACAAAGTATTGTATGATTTAACCATACCTGCTTAACTTTACCACAGGAGCAGCCTGACACTTGCCCCAAGCAAGGGGAAAGTATTTCTTAGACACAATGAAATACCTCTTTGGGCTATAAAATATTAGTATATTTAATAGGAATCAATACCCCACTCCTAATGTAGTTTAAGAGGAAAATTCAGGCCAAATTAAATAACTAACTTATAGTCTGAATCCTGTTTGCCTGGAATGATGGTGCTGGTAAGAGGAAAATTCAGGCCAAATTAAATAACTTAACTTATAGTCTGAATCCTGTTTGCCTAGAATGATGGTGCTGAGTGTGAGAGCTGGGCTAGGGATTGGTGGTTTATGTGTTTTACTGTACTTATCGTGAGAAGGCCCAGATATTAGAGGCCACTGCAAGGAATAAGGTGAAGGGAGTTCAGTTTCAGCATCAGCTATTCTGTCCGCATGTGGTCTCAAAGAGTTTGTATTTCAGGAGAGGCTGTAGTACCTGTTGCCAACTGTGATGTCAAGGAGTACAATTCTAACCCGAAGGAGCAGCTCCCCTTTAAGGAGTACATAAAATACTGGAAAGAGTACATTAAAAATGGTTACCGGTCATCTCGAGGGTGCCTTTATCTAAAGGACTGGCACCTGAGCAGGTAAGAGAGCACTGGGGACACCCCTGCATGGAGCCTTAAAGCTTTGTCTTCTAATGCCTGAGTGTTTGAATGTTGGCAGTGCTGTTTCTTAGCACCTGCTCACCAAAATATCGGGCTTATAGTGCACTGCTCTTGGGGTACTTCACACAACAAGATCCTCAAACAGGCCGTTGTTTCCTGAAGAGGCTCAAATTCTTCAGTGCTTTTCCTTTCATCTACATTTTAAATGACTGTGTTACCCTTGTGGAAACCCTGTGGCTGGAACATTTGGCTTCTGTCTGACTGCTACAGTGCAAACCTTCCTAGAAAGAAGGGAAACATTTCTAATTATGTTTCATTCGGTGAGCGTGTGTGAATTATAATCCTTTATTATCCATTTTCTTTTCTGTTAAATTTCCCAGTCATTAAAGTTCTCTTCAGCCTGTTCTGGCTTTCCTTCTCCAGCCTGCTGCTTGCGAGGTGGATGCG
>NW_010184953.1:7516-7863 GCF_000695765.1 Mesitornis unicolor | reverse complement strand
TATTATTATAGATTATAGATTTTAGATTATATTGTATTATATAGTATGATATATGATATGATATGGTATGATATGATACTGTATTATATTATACTGTATTATATTGTATTACTGAGTGTCAGCTCCATCAGAGGAGGGCGAGAACATCAATAGGCAAAACCTGGTTACGTACATGAGCGAAGGTCACCCAACACATGCTTTGAAGCAAACAGAGCAATAAAATGAGCATGAACTAGTCCCTTTGTCTTCTTTCATAGGATCATAGCATGGTTTGGGTTGGGAGGGACCTTTAAAGGTCATCTACTCCAATCCCTCTGCCATGAGCAGGGACATAAAACAGAATGATT
>NW_010184953.1:2624-7253 GCF_000695765.1 Mesitornis unicolor | reverse complement strand
CCGCCCCCCCCCCCTCCCCCCTCCTTGCAGGAGCTGCAGAGGGGATAAGGTCTCCCCTCACCTCCTCTTCTCCACTTGACCCCCCCAGCTCCCTCAGCCGCTCCCCATCATTTGGCTGCTCCAGACCCCTCCCCAGCTCCATTGTCCTTCTCTGGCCACGCTCCAGCCCCTCAATGTCCTTCTGGGAGTGAGGGGCCCAAAACTGAACGTCTTCCATTGGATCAGGCTGCTCAGAGCCCCATCCAACCTGATCTTGAATGCTTCCAGGAAGGGGGCACCCACAGCTTCTCTGGGCAACCTGGGCCAGGGCTTCATCACCCTCAACACATTCATAGAAAAAAGATGTGAAGCAACAGACACAAGCTGCAGCAAAGAAGTTTTGATCAAATATTCATGCAATCACACAATCACAGAATGTGTTGGGTTGGAAGGGACCTTTACAGCTGATCCAGCCCAACCCCTGCAGTCAGCAGGGACATTGGTACCAGATCAGGTTGCTCACAGCCCCATCAAGCCTGGCCTTGAATATCTCCAGGGATGGGGCCTGCACCACCATTTCAGGCAATCTGTTCCCAGGTCATACATACATATATATATATATCAGTATAACAAGCACTGGACCACTGGTCCAGTGGATCAGTGAGATCTCCATCCTCAAGAGACATTCACAACTTGACTCAGCAAGGCCTTGAGCTGCCTGGTCCCGCTCGGCAACTTTGAGTGAGGGATCAGACCAGGGTCCCTTCCAACCCAATTCACCCACGTTCTATGCCCAGACTCAAATTTGGGTGTAAAAGTGCCGCAGTCATCTGGAAGAAACGAAAGGGATCACAGAATGTGAGGAGTTGGAAGGGACCTGGAAAGCTCCCCCAGTGCAACCCCTGCCACAGCAGGATCACCACAGCAGTCACACAGGAACACGGCCAGGGCTTTGGGTGTCTCCACACAAGGAGACTCCACAACCTCTCTGGGCAGCCTGGGCCATGCTCCAGAACCCTCACACTCACAAACTTTGGCCTCATCTGCAGCTGGAACCTCCTGTGCTCCAGCTTGGGACCATTGCCCCTTGTGCTGGCATTGGCCATCCCAGAGCAGAGCCTGGCTCCTTCCTCCTGACACTCGCCCTTTCCCAATGGATCCCCAGGAATGAGGGCACCCCTCAGGCTCCTCTGCTCCAAGCTCAAGAGCCCCAGCTAAAGGAAGCTGAGCTCCCATTGTTTTCTGAGGGTACAAGGACTGACATGGAGGCACCATGGAGCAGGCATCTATCTGGTACTGGTAACATCCACGAGGTAACGGAGCGGTGCCACCTCCAGTGCCAAGGGCAGAGCCATGGCCAAAGGCCTTGCAAAATGAAAACTGGTTTGAAACAAGAGAACACACTCCAGAACCAGCACAAAATCAAAATAAAGATGCAATAACAGCTCCAGTCAATGTTTAACACAGAGTAAAGGTAAAAACACAACCACCAAAGTTCACAGGTGATGAGCAGAGTTTATCCACTTTAGATTTCTTCACTCTGTTCAAACGCACTGGATTTCTCTTTCCTCCTCATGATTTCATTGCACTTTTGAAGCGGCTCACTTACACCGTCACGTGTTGCCCACAGTCACAAATATAAACCAGCAAAGATATTTTTAACGCTGCTTAATAATAGAAAAAAACCAAAGCCTAATGTAGAGGACCAGGCTGTGCCGGGGGCACTCACACTACGAGGAGATAGGAAACAGTTTATGCAGACACTCGCGCTGTGTAAACATTTGCATTATGCAAATATTTACTGCGGTTAAAAATTGATAAAACCAATTTAAAGTTGCGCAGTGTTGAGGATTTCCAAAAATCACCTTATACTCAGGGTAAATACCGTATTGTGAACGAATAGTGAGCATCAAGTGGTCAAAAAAATCCAGAATGGAGGAGTGAAGGAAGTCAGGGCTCAGGAAACGGTTTTAAAAAGCCAGGGAGGTGACAAAAATTGAGCTTTAGAGAGGAATTTACCCCAAAAGTTTACGGTGTCCAAGTGTACAAAGCTCAAACTTGAAAATCCCCTCAAAAATAATGACGAGCTATGGTTATGGTTAACACTAAAACTTCACACGAGCCAAGGAAAGAGATAAAACACGAACGTTGCTCTTGACAAATTCCAGTGCGTTTATTTTCGTACCAGAGAAAGGTATTTCTCAACAGATGCCTTTTTGCACTTGATCAGAATCAGAAACATCTGCTCTTTGCTGAACTTGGTTTACCGAGCAACACAGCTCGCTGCTAATGAAGACGGAATTCAAATGTCAGCGAAAGAAGCAATTAGAAAAATAATTGCATTTTTTTTTTCCCTATCTCCAAGATGTTATTGCATTGAGCTCACGCACGCTTGTCCTCAGGCACAGGCTTCCTAGTGATTTACAGATGATTTTTCAAGTCTGAACCGTAACCGTTAATTCAGCGAACTACTTATAACCTCAGTTGAAAAAGCCTATTAATTTTTGGGAAACGCTGAAGAAACTGCAGGCACAAATCATGATCGTTTCACCTTTTCAACGGCGCACTAAAAATTCGCTCGATTAGAGCAAAATGACTATGAGTCAAGACGACATTTCTTCCTTTTCCTGCATATCAACTCAGTGCATGACACCAGGAAAGTGCTTCCAGGTTGGGCTTCTAGGAGTTATTTTAGAAAAGAGAAGGTTTCTTGTTCTTCAGATGGAGTGAAAATAAAGAGAAAAATTCATTGATGGTCTGTTTTGACTTACAGGAAGAGTTCTTGCACCACCAAACTCTGCATTTTCGGTTGAAGACCGAAAAACCCACGTGTTGTTTTTAATTTTTCAGCAGGTTTTTTTATTCCTATGCTGATCTTCTCTCGCAGAGATTACAAGGATTTTTTTTTTATGTTTTAAAATCAACAGGAAATATTTTTAGACCTTCAATTCACAAATGAAAGCAGCGCAGCAGAAGGTTAATTCTGGACATAGTTTAGCAGGCACTTGGAACAAGCAGAGCCCAAAGGGAACCATCAGCTTTTCCCTGCGCCACTTGGGATTATTTCCCTAATTTCAGCTAGAATAATAGAAAACATAAGATAGTGCCTGTCCCTGCAAGCCTAAAGTACATAAATGCACACGTTATGTTTAGGTCTCTTTGTGAAATGTTACCCAGCATCCACAAATGAAGTCTCTCACCACAGGCAGATGGGCCAAAGAGCAGTCAACCATCAGAAAAACAGGTATTTTTCACAGGGTTGTCCAACCCATCGTTGGTGCTTCTGAACATGTCCCAGAGAGTTCAAAACTGTAAAGTTTAGGGTGCATAAGGATATACACAGTTCTATGAGATCTCTATGTCAATGACTTATGTGCGAGGCCGCACCTCGAGTGCTGTGTTCAGTTGTGGGCCCCTCACTAGAAGAAGGATGCGGAGATTCTGGAGCGTGTTCAGAGCAGAGCCACAAGGATGGGGAGGGCTCTGGAGAACAAGCCTGATGAGGAGCGGCTGAGGGAACTGGGCTTGTTTAGCCTGGAGAAGAGAAGGCTGAGGGGAGACCTCAGCACCACCTCCAACTGCCTCAAGGGAGCTTGGAGAGAGGTGGGTGCTGGTCTCTTCTCCCAGGTGATGGGGGATAGAACAAGGGGAAACGGCACCAAGCTGTGCCAAGGGAGGTTCAGGGTAGAGAGAAGGAGGAAGTTCTTTAACTGAGAGGGTCGTCAGAAGCTGGCACAGGCTGCCCAGGGAGGTGGTGGAGTCCCCATCCCTGGATGTGTTTAAAGAGCGGGTAGCTGAGGTACTTAAGGATATGGTTTAGGGGGTAGACAGGAACGGTTGGACATGATGATCTGAGGGCTTTTCCAACCGAGCCATTCTGTGATTCTGTGACTTGGCTTTTCCCTTCTGTCAGCACTGACACGCTAGGAGTTAAACTTAAATCACACTGAAAAATGATAAATGGGGCACTTTACATTCGAAGGAGCCTGCACACCCAATCATCTCAAGCTCGACCAGCTGACAATAATTATTTTGTCTCTCGAATAATCAGGATTTGGAAACGAGAGCATAATACTTACACGCTACAGTGCAGCAACACGGTCTGTTCATTGTAAAAACAACAACTCCTTAATTGTTTACACTGACGACGACTGCACAAGGGGACGCTTGCTGTATGTGCTGTATTGGCAGTGTCATACATTCAGATTACTGAAACATACCTCTTCATTCGATTCATTCACTTATTTCAATCAGTATCATTGCATACAGTCAGTCTCAGCAAGGGGAACTCACCTGAAAGCCGCCAGTAAGGGAGCGTAAATTGAATCTCCATCATACACGTACAAGTGGTCCCAACTGCACTCTGTGGCAAAGTGACTGAATCGAAGCCTGAGGATTGTGTTTGGCCTGTGAAAAAGTAATAATAAATAAAAGATTTGTTATTAACTCCTCGACACACATGGTGAAGTCCCCCCAACAATCTCCTCCCGTGCAAAACTCTCCTCTAAACAAGACTAAAACTGAGTGATTTACCGTAACCGTAGATGCATCCAATGCGCTGTGGCTTTGTTATTTTGTGTGCACGCTCCGCTGGTATTAAGCAACAGATTCCTTATGGTCAGAAAACACTCTGTCCTTAAATCTTCCCCC
>NW_010184953.1:2291-2611 GCF_000695765.1 Mesitornis unicolor | reverse complement strand
GCAGGAATCGCAGAGAAGCACAGCCAGCCCTCTGCTCTTTACCAGTGCTGACTGCCCTAATGGCAGGGGTAAGGCATGGAAAACCTACAGGGAGGAGACATTCATGTGTAGATGTGGCACTGAAGGACGTGGTCTAGTGGTGGACTTGGCAGTGTTAGGTTTATGGTTGATCTGAAAGGTCTTTTCCAACCCAAATGATGCTATGAAGAATCACAGCAGGCTCGGCACACCCTGA
Organism: Mesitornis unicolor; assembly: GCF_000695765.1. NCBI lineage: Eukaryota > Metazoa > Chordata > Aves > Mesitornithiformes > Mesitornithidae > Mesitornis > Mesitornis unicolor. The sequence continues at coordinate 2,376 of NW_010184953.1, read as the reverse complement.
TGTAACACCATCGGTCAAGAAGAGTCTTCTCCATAGACTAAGTCAAGGCAAGACCATCAACGGGTCTGATCTTCTTATCAGCAGG
>NW_010184953.1:0-2280 GCF_000695765.1 Mesitornis unicolor | reverse complement strand
CCTGATATGGGGATGGAAACAGTGGTTCAGGAACCAAAACACTCCATAATGCACCGCTAGATTCATGGTTAATGTGCAGAGATACACCCAAAGAAAACCACACTAAAGTCACAGTGCAAATCTAATTCAGGGCTCAGCTCAAGGAGGGTGAAAACACCACCAACATTGCCATTGGAGAAAGAGAAGATAAAAATCAAGATTAAAAGAGAGCCAATCTCTAGCAGCACTGCTTCTTCCCTACCCACAGCTGTGGCTGTTAAAAGGATGGAGACAAGTGACGAGGAGCTCTTCAACAGCATTGCCCTTGGGTTCACACAAAACCCGTGCTCACCCTAATCGAATAAATGAATAAAATGTCAGCCTGCCGTAGAGCTCATCCTTCCCACGGAAAGGGAATTCTTTAGGGAGTTTTTCTGCAAAGGAATCGTTTTTGACAGGCGCACAGATCTACTCCAGGCCCTCGGAAAAAGAGCAGCGGGTGTAACTCGAGGAAAATGTGTTGCCGCAAAGAGAAGGTACAAAGAGTGCTCATCCTTTCAAAACTGAGCAGCCTGGGAAATCGTGGGGGGGTTTGCTTCTATTTTAACCGTCTGCAAAGCAGAAAGAAATCCGTCATCAATAAAAGCTTTAGACCAAGAACACAAAGAAAGAGATTATCTCTGCTGCCGCTAATGACTCCTTAACGGACGGCGCTGGTTTTGCAGAGCAGGCAGGTAGGGGTTGTGTCTCAGATGGGATCCTCAGGGTGGCTTTATCTCACCTGCATTGTCTTGTGTTCCGGGGGGAAAAATGCAAAGGACACCCCTGGGATGAGGGCACAGCACAGTCACCAGCCCGGAGAAGCCAGGAAATGAGTGCAGTAAGGAACCCATGGCCTTTATTTCACATCCAGATTCAGCTGGTGTCTGCAGCTGCACGTTTGGGCTGTACCTTTACGTGCTCACCTCAAAAGCCCTCTCCACACCGGTAACGCTAGCGCCGAGGTGAGGGCGCTCAGCAGAATTCAACAGCTGCTTTCCAAACCCAGATCCCTCTGGGAATTTGACGTTGGACAGAGAGCTGGGCTGTTCTCACAAGGGCACAACTTCAGCTGTTTTAATCAGCGCCATTATCTCCTTTCTGTTTGCCACCCTCCTCTGCCAGCAGGGTACAAACACTCACAAGCAGGAAAAGGGACGGGGGCTCAAATGCCTGGCAATGAAAAAAGGAGGAGGAACATTTTTGTACAGCTCTTTTCAGCAAGTAAGATCTCACTTCAAGCCCCACGAAGTGGCAGTGCTCTAGGAAGCCTCTCAGCACTGGCAAACGAAGGCCGAAGGAGCAGTGACGGTGACATTAAAGCAGCACTCCACTGAAACACGACTGAAATGATTCATGATAAAAACAGGAGTCACATCATCCTTCAGAAAAAGGAATTACGAGGGTTAAAGCCGGCTGCACTGGAACTGCTGAGGGTGGTTTCTCTGTAGTAACATCCTTGCAAACCATTTTTTTAATTATTTGTCATTCCAAACCAGCTGCAGCTCTGTTTGTATTACCCACAAAAATTAAAAGGTGTTGCCACTGACAGCACCTAACTTTGATTTTAGCCACATTAAAGAACTGGGCTCCTCACAGTGTTAACAGTGAGGGGTAGGCTCCCAATTGCAGCGCTCTGGATGCCTCTCTGGAACAGCTTAGCCCTTACCTTTGAATATCCTGGGAGCTTAGGCATTCAAGTTACTCATCCAAAATAAATGTCTGGAGTAAATGGAGTGAATACCGATCTCCCCCGCACCTACCAGACCTCCCAAACACAGAAAGACTAAAGAAAAATGCAAGCCCTGGGTTTTTAGTAATTTCTGATCCTCTGAGATTCCAAGAGACCTCAGCTTAAAGGCGTTCAATGCAAGTGAAGTCACTCGTGCTCTCACGTGTCTTGTTCCTATCCACAAACCTCTCTACTTACATCTTCTGGGAGCAGCACGGGCTCCAATTTAATGCGTAGCTGTTAATGTGCCACATCACCGGGCTGTGCCAATCGATTTTACAGCCCTGGTGTCAGCCTGGTACAGTGACAAACCTATTTCAACAAGTCAGAGGCTGCGAACTGCTGCACCGCTCAGCAGACGGCAGAGGACACGCACTAAATAGGAGTTTCTGCAAGAAATCACTAGAAATGTAAATATCAACTACAGGAAGGGTAGAGAAATGAGGGGAAGAGGTCTAAGAAGTTTAGAAGACGTTTGCAAAGGCAGGCAGGGAGCCCTCTGGCCGAGCACAGAGAGTTGTGGTGAATGG
>NW_010184952.1:506-2147 GCF_000695765.1 Mesitornis unicolor | reverse complement strand
GGGACAACACCGGGGGTGACACCGAGGGGGCCGGGGGTTCCCCCCATAGCTTGGCCTTGGGGAGCCATGGCAAAGGGTGAGGGGCTCTGGCTTGGGGGCTGTGCCGTGCCGTGCCGTGCCAAGCTGTGCTGCATGAGGCCCGCTGGCCGGGCTGGGCCGTGCTGTGCCATTGGTTGCCGTGTGGTGCCATGCTGTGCCGTGTCGTACCGCGCCGTGCCATGCCGTACCATGCTGTACCATGCCATGCTATGTTGGACCATGCCATACCATGCCATAACATGCCGTATCATGCTGTACCATGCCATATCATGCCGTGCCATGCCATAACATGCTGTGCCATGCCATAACATGCTGTACCATGCCATACCATGGCGTACCATGCCATACCATGTCGTACCATACCATGCTGTACCATGCCATACCATGCCGTGCCATGCCATACCATGCCATATCATGCCATACCATACCATGCCATCCCATGCCATACCATGCCAAACCATGCCGTGCTATGTTGGACCATACCATACCATGCTGTACCATGCCATACCATGTCGTACCATGCCATGCTATGTTGGACCATGCCATATCATGCCGTACCATGCTGTGCCCTGCCATACCATGCCATACCAGTCCGTACCATGCCGTACCATGCCGTACCATGCCATATCATGCCATATCATACCATGCCATACCATGCCATGCCATACCATGCCATACTGTGCCGTACCATGCCGTGCTATGTTGGACCATGCCATACCATACCATGCCATACCGTGCTGTACCATGCCATCCCATGCCCTGCTATGCTGTGCTATACCATGCTGTGCCATGCCATGCTGTGCCACACCATACCACACCGTATCATGCCATACCATGCTGTAGTATGCCATACCATGCTATGCCACTGCCCTGCTATGCTGTGCTATACCATGCTGTGCTGTGCCATGCTGTGCCACGCCATACCACACCGTATCATGCCATACCATGCCATACCATGCCATACCATGCCGTGCCATGCTGTACCATGCCGTGCTATGCTGTGCTGTGCTGTATCACACCGTACCATGCCATAACATGCTTTACCATGCCATACTATGCCATGTTGTGCCATATCACACTGTCCCATGCCATACCATGCCGTGCCATGTTGTGCCCTGTCATACCACACCATACCATGCCATAACACGCTGTACCGTGTTGTACCATGCTGTACCATGCCATACCATGCCGTGCCGTGCTGTGCTATACCATGCCACGCTGTATCATGCCATACCACACCGTATCACGCCGTACTGTGCCATACGATGCCATGACATGTTGTGACATGCTGTACCACACCATACCATGCCATGCCATGCTGTGCCGTGCCATAACACACCAGACTGTGTTGTACCACACCATATCATGCCATAACATGCTGTACCACGCTGTACCATGCCATACCATGCTGTGCTATGCCGTACCATGCCATAACATGTTGTACTGTGTTGTACCACACCGTATCATGCCATATCACGCTGTACCATGCCATACAATGCCATACCATGCTGTGCCATGCCATACCGGGCCGTGCCATTGTGTATCATGCCATACCATGCCATATCATGCCATACCATGCTGTATCATGCCTTACCATGCTGT
>NW_010184952.1:0-402 GCF_000695765.1 Mesitornis unicolor | reverse complement strand
GCGGTGCCATGCCATATCACGCTGTCCCAGGCAATACAATGCCATACCATGCTGTATCATGCCATACCATGCCATAACATGCTGTATCAAGCCATACCATGCCATACCATGCCGTACCATGCCATACCATGCCATATCATGCCATACCATGCCATACCATGCTGTACCATGCCATACCATGCCGTACCATGCCGTACCATGCTGTACCATGCCGTACCATGCCGTACCATGCCGTACCATGCCGTACCATGCTGTACCATGCCATACCATGCCATACCATGCCATATCATGCCATACCATGCCATACCATGCCATACCATGCCATAACATGCCATATCATGCCATACCATGCCATACCATGCTCTACCATGCCATATCATGCCATAACACACCATATCATGC
>NW_010184951.1:27016-52482 GCF_000695765.1 Mesitornis unicolor | reverse complement strand
GTTCGTCCATATAATAAGATCTCAGTTGTTTAAGTCCTTGCTTAGTAGATTTCACTGTTTTATATTTAAGTACTGATTATTTAGTATTTCAAAGCACAGAATATAGTCTGTTTTTTTTTATAAACTACATTTTTGGGTTTCTTCTGTTTAAAATTTGTGTTCTGAATCTGACAAAAGACGTAATTTATTCCAAACTTTAAACAATATAAAGTGTCTTAGCAGAAAAATTGTTTTCTATTGTATTCTTTTCACATCTGCTTGTAATTCTAAATGCTATTGTTTTTCTCAGATTATGGTTTGTACTTAAACCTTATTGAGATTCTAACAATAAAGTTTTCCTATATTTGCATATCTGAAATGGCTTTTAAAAATATGGTCATTAAATTATAATGGATTATGCTAATAAGAATGGATAAGAATTAAAAATTTTAAGTAACTTTTGTTATACTGTGGCATCAAGTATCTGAAGTATATTAGTAATTTCAGGAGTTACTGTTGTGTCAATGACTTTCTCTGTAAATAAAATTGGGCAAGAATACCAAGAACAGTAATATTGCTAAGAATAGAGAAAAAAGGAGATTTGGCAATCTTTTCACCCTCACTTGTCCTCTATTCCAGATCTTGTCTCTCTCTCATGAGTGGGCCATTGATTTACAGAGGTTTCAGTAAAATTGTTTTACAGACTAAACTGCAATTTCCTGGGTAAAGAAACATGTATAGCAAGTCATGAAGAGAGAGTTTTTGAGCATAAATAATATCTACTAGAGCATTCTCTAAGTGAGCACTAGATAGTGGACACTGGAAGATTTAACACAGTCCTTATTACTTAAACATTAGAGAGATCCTTTAAATTATTTGTTCGTCTGGTAGCCTCTTCCCAAAGAAACCACCTAACTGCATTATTAGTATACATTATTTGTAATCAGAAGTTTAATTATGTGTGGTATATAGGACCAATAGGAATTCTCCAGCTAGTGGGTAAGTGTCCTGGTTTGAGCTAAATAGAATTAATTTTCTATTTAGTTATTTTAATTTTCAGCTCAGTCTTTTTTAAGTGACTGAACTTGCTGAAAAGTAGCAGCATGTTTTTCCCAAACAGTGCTGCTAGAAGATATGCTCAAGGTCAGTTGTCTCATCATGGGTGCCGTGTCTGTGCCTGCAGGGGACCCAAAACTGACCAACTAGGTATTCCATCCCACATAGGTCATACTCAGTATAAAAGCCAAGGGATCACGAGGGTCTCGATCCTTCTTCCATTTTGGAGCTCTTCCAACTCGGACCCTTCTGTCTGTCTCGATCCTGCAGAGGCTGAGGTCTGAGCAGAACCCTGCTAGTTTGTCTGCTGCTGATCCTGATTCGTGTGTTCTGCATCCTGCTCCCACCTCCTGCTGAGTTTGGTTTGGTACTTTTCCAGTGCCCAGCTTTGCAAGGCCTTTGGTGACGTATTCGTCACTGGAGGGAGAGTGGGGGGAGGATTTTATATTGGTTTTGTATATAATTGTGCATATCTGTATATATTTCATTATTTTTCAATTTACATTATCATTCTGTAGTATTAGTATTATTGTTTCTTTAAATTTGTTAGTTTATTTCCAACCCGTAAAGTCACTCTCCCTTATTCTCTTTTCCCTTCCAGGGAGGGTAGAGGGGTTAATAGAGAGTGTCTGTCCAGAATTTAGCGGCTGGTCCAGCCCTAAACCACAACAGATTTATTGGTGCCCAACGTGGGGCACGACAGGATTTTATCAGTTTGCCTGAATATTTCGAATTCCGGCTCACTCAGTTAAGGTAGCGTTGGGCTGTTTGCTTTGAGAGTTGTCGAGGTTTAGGGCTGGGCTTAAACCTCGCAATCAGTAGTGGTTTCCACAAGGCTACAAACTTAGACTAGTTAAATTTATTTCAAATCCGGGACTGGTACAAATTGAAGTTCCTGTTGTCATCAATTGCCACCACTTCTGTGTGGATCCTGCCTAAGAACCAAAAGTGACAATTCAGTGATTTGATTATTTCCACTTTTAATTGAAGTTTCCAGAAAGCTCTTGTATTGAAGACATTGTGACAACATCTTGCCCTCAGAGCATCAGTCTGACTCAAGGTGATTTCACAAAGATATCAACAGAGTGCTAAGAGATCATAACACCAAATTATTATTGTATGTTCTTATTTAACAGTCACAAAATTTAGAAAATAGTAGGAGAAAATAGTATCAATCCATAAATCTCTTTGGTTTTACATTTCTTATTCATTGTCTGTTCATAAGAAAAATCAATTGTTCTGAATTCTTAACTAAAATTTCTTTAACAACATTGTAAAAACTTTAATTTTTAATTATTTTACATTAGGGTTGGGCAAAAATGGAATGTGAAATGAGAGGATTTTTATTTTTTGTCTTTCTGTAAATCAAATCAGCTACAGGAAAGTCATTGAAGAGTTTACATAACAGTAATTAGTAAATATCTTTGGTGCTTCAACTGCTATTTAAACAATCAAGATGGAATTCTGCTAGGTTTTTACATGTAAAAGTGTATCTTCTGCAAGAATCTGCAAGGAAGCTGTCTAAGTAAAAGGCTGTTAGTGACACAGACTTACATTCTGGATTTTAAGCATTTCTGCAGCATTTAGCATTTCTGGTGCAGTTTTAAGATGTCTTATAAATATTGAAGACAGCTCTTTCTAGACAAGTTTTAAATATTAATCACTTTATTATTTTTTTGCTCAGCTTCAGAGCACTTCTTAGGCTTAGTGAATTGGTGTATATTTTGATCTTTCTATGTTCTGAAAAAATGACTTATATAGCATGTGTATCAGTTGTATTTTTCATTAAGAACTAAAGTTAATTTGATATTGGGTAGTCATGACTTATTTCAAGACAAGATATGCTAAATGTCAGGTTATGGAGAAGTATGTGTGCATGTAGACTTTCACAGTCTGTTGAAATTGAAAGTGCTGTGCCAGTATAAAATATGTAGCATTAAATACTACTTTTGAGATAAAACCATGGGTTTCTTGTCTTGAAGCAATTTCAAGTAACAGAGCACTATTCTTTCTGTCCCTAAGCATTTTACAGTCAACAAAGTTTAAATAAAAATCTAGATTTTAAGTACTTTAGCTTCCTGAAACTTCAAAAACCATTTATTTCCCTCCCAGGAGAAGAATGAATAAACAAAGGTTAACTAAAAATGTTATTCTCCTGCCCTCAATCTAGTTTAAATCTGATTTTGGATATTTATTTCATTCACACATGAATGTTTTCATGTATATGACAGTGTGCTACAATCCCTACAGTGTGTATAGCCCTAAAAAAGCACTCTGTGCTATCACCTCCCCCAGAAACATATAGCTCAGAAATATTACTCAGACTAATGGTAGGTAGTTTGATACAAAGAATTTTTTTTTTCAAGTTTTATGAAATGCCTAATGTACCAGAATTTTTCTGATTATTGGGATTTCAGAGCATCTAGTAACCACCATAAAAAGAGAGAAATTTTTAGTATGAAGAAAGAATAGCTTGAAGGTCAGCTACCAGAGTGCAGTATGGTTAACCATCCCTGTATAACCTTCCCTGCACACCCTTCACAGACTCCACACCTACAGACATCTAACAGGTCAAACAATTCAGTTAGTCATTCAGTTGAAATCCTTTTACAATCTACTGTGTGCTCTTGCTATAGGTCTTCTATAGCAATCAGTAGTGATTTCCACAAGACTACAAACTTAGACTAGTTAAATTTATTTCAAATCTGGGATTGGTACAAACCTCTAAATATTTAACTTTTCACAGCATTCAGTACTTCTGGTAGCTTTGACTGGCTATATTTCAGTGTTCATTTGCAATTTTTACAGGTCCGAAGAGCTTCAGAAATTACTAATCTCTTCCTCAGTCCTTCATATGTGTTCTGCTCAAGTAAAGTGATAAGAAAAATTTTAAAGATGGAAATAAGTTAAACTTTTGTTTTGTTTTCAGAGTTATTCAGGACACAGAGTTTATGCCTATGAGTACAAGACATTGAGATTCTCTGGAGAAAATTACAACCCAAAATGAGGCAGTATTTTCAGTTTTCCAGAATTCTTTATGGTAGTCCAGCTAGATTCAATGTCTACTTCTATAGGCTAAATTAATATTCAGACTGTTCCTAAGTCTGTGTAGTACTAGAGACAAATGTATTAAGGAATATCAGCCTATAATTACTTTGTAAAAATGTTCTGTGTCTAATACTTCATATGTACTGATCTCCACAATATACTTGAACAATCCCTTAGCCTAAAGTCTATCTAATAAGAATAGATAAGCCATTCACAGGCCAAGTGAGTTAGAAACCACGACAGTGACATTTTTAAATTGCCGCTAAGGATTTATCTCTTCTTTAGGTTCCACACTTTGTACAAGTATAGCACTTCATTTTCTCCTCAACAATTTTTCCTGCACTCTAAACCTGCTTTTTCCAAAGAAGGCTGTGTTATAGCACAAGTTGAAAGTTCATCTTTAGGTTGTTCTTATGAAGTCTATTCTGCAAACTTTATTTAAAAATGCTTAGAATGAGGCCATATTAAGTGTCAATCCTTTTGAAGGCATAATCCAATTAATTAACTAGAGCATGAGAACTCTCCTTTTTTATACACTGTGTATGAGTCAAGTTACAACATCTAACAAAGTTGTTCATCTTCTACTTCAGAAGTGTTATGAATAAGATTATACTAAGCTGCATAGCTGGGACAGCAATTACAGTAGTATTTTTATTTTCTTTCCTTTAGTCATCTGAAAGTTAAATCTGTATGAAATTATCTTTACTTTATCTGTTGATAGCAATAGATATATTTTAGTCACCTATGGCAGTGAACTGACTAACAATTAGCCAACAGAAAAAAAAAAACACAAAACAAAACGCAAAAACATGGTTTGTTTGTTTGTTTGTGTGCTTCATTTCAGAGTATCACCCAGTTTGGAAAACTGCGAACAGTGTAAACTTTAGAGGGAGAGGGAGTTTATTTTATTTTTTATCTCAAGAAAAAATAATAAGCTGGAGATCCCTCACTGAAAACTTTTGACATGTGATTATGAAAGAAAGCACTTTTCTTAACCAGGAAATCAAACTCCTCTTGCAACACTGGTGTCCCAGTTGAAAAGGAAGATTTCTTTAGAAGCTCTGACATCAGAAATATTGAAGCAAGGTAAAATAGGACTAGCAGTGTTTAGGACTTTTAAGGAAGAAATTGGAAAAAAATTCTTTTGACTGAGCCAAAACCTTATCTTTTGACCAAAGGCAAAAAAAAATTCTTCATAAATAAATATTCTTTTCAATTAAGAACAATACAGTTTTAAAATGAAAATATTGTATCAAGAGCAATAGAAAATTGTTATTAGAAACTGTTAAAATAAAACACTCTATAATTTACAAGTACAGTTAACAATTTCAGCTATATAATTTTTTTAGTTGTAATAAAGTTATTGTTAAACTCTTTCTGACAGTTTTATTTTTGTATTATTATTAACACATTAGAAGGTAACTTCATCCATAAATAACAGCAACTCTAATTAGAAACCATCTCAAGATCTAAACCCAAATCTGGGAGATGCAGAGAAAAAATTCTGTGTTATAGTGCTGCATGATTTTGAGGTACAGTTACATAGAAGGAGTCAAGAGAGAGAGAAATTGCCATTGATTAGACAGGTATTTTTTTGAACCCTCCTACTATTTTTTAGGTCAAGGACAGAGCTATAGCTGATACCTGTCCTTTATGCCAAAACTGGTGTCCCCTCGTAATGAAGAAACCAGTTTAAATACAGTGAGTATGCCTCTTCTACAGTGATTTTTGTCTCCATAGCTGGATTGATGATGCTACTAAAGATTTTAATGTATTTATACTAAAGATAAAGTAATTTTTTTTCATCTCAGGTGCATCATACAGACAGAGGAGGAGAGATGAGTATTGCTAAGGAACATCGACTATTTTACCTTTAATCTTGGTTTGGTTTGTAACTCTATAGGCACCATTTGCCTTCTATATCCCACCTGTAAAAGTAACATTACACAAACATATGAATACCTTTCTTTGATACTGGTGCTGCTAAAATTAATAGGAATGCTTTGTTTTGGATATCAGACTTTAACATAGGTTCACCTGTAGCTTTGTATTTCTAATTAGTGGAGAAGCACAATATCTCTAACCAGAAAAGCATGATTTGAAGAATGTGTTTGTAAAATTAAATGTCGTCCATTACAATTTTGATCTTGAACAAAGAAATTGTAATTAAGGAAGCAAACTATTCTCTAGTTACAACACTGAGTTCTCTATATCTTTGTATTATACTGTTTTAGAACATTTCAGTACTGGTAATCTAATTTCTTTGGAGTTTCAGTGATATATTCCTCCATAAAATATGATCCAGTGGAAAAGAAACGTAAAGATTGATTTGATTACAATCTGTTGATAGAGTTCTCCTAGGATACAGAGTAACAGTGTGTCATACAATTCATTGTACTTCGTGTTTTGTTTTTACTTTTTCTATTCACTGCACTCTGATAGCTAGACTACTTTTTTAAGAGCATATTAGCCTTTTAAACATTGTATATTTATATTGTAATAGTGTGCAGAGATATAAGTAGAGTTTGGTACTCCACTTTAGTAATTTCCTTACAAATATAATCAAAGACTGTAACTGTTCACAAATTACTGGGTCAACACAGGAGTAAGTGAATGAAAGTTAATGAACTATGATGGATATATGATGACAGGTTACATGACTGAACAGTCCTTCCGGCTTTAAACTTCCTCAGTCTCTGAAGTTACAGAATGAGAAGGATCTGGTCCACTATTTCTGTCTTCCAAATACTTACAGTAACTTCGTTATCCATGATTTAACCTTCATTATTAGGTGGCTGATGTCTTATAATCTTCTTACACACGCCATGTACATTATGTTATAAGTGATAAAGCATTTCTATCAAAGTAATCCATATCTGAATATTAATTAGAATATTTGTTGAAGTTTTGTTTATTATCTCAGGATGAATTAATGATTTTTATGACAATCTTCTTTAAAGAAAGAGGTTTGCATTAGCATATTAATATCAATAGACAATTGGAAGCACTGAGCCAGAAATATGGACAGCAGAGAAATTAATTTAAATATTAGGGAGTAAAATTTAAAATGTATATTTATTACAGGAAGGCATGTTTTGTTCATAGAGATTCAATGTCACTTGAAAGAGAAAGAAAAGGTAAGTCTTGGTTTCTAAAGCAACTATATAAATAGTATGTAATGCAGTAGAAAGGGAAATTTAGAATACAGCCCAGAATCTAAGTTTAAATCTGGTATTTTCTTTAGTTCAAGTCAGGGTTTCCTGGGCCCCATGATGTTGTTCTGTACCTAAATGCCCTCTGTACAAAAGCAAGAATAAATCTGCTTAATGTCATTTTCTACCATTTCGTACAGAGGTGACCTATTTTCTACCTGAGAGTTAAAAACTCTTAGTTTCTGTTTTGAACAGGAACATATATGACATGGCTGTGGGAAAACTTCTAGACCTAGATAAAAAAGGACTTGTTAGAATAACAGAGTACTGCACTTGCGCAATGTAAAATGCAAAAATATTTTCCACATATATTCATTATTTCAAATGTTAAAAATACAAAGCAACATATGTGGCAGCTTCCAAGAAATGAGGTAAAACCCAGGATAAAACTAAGAACCAAACAGTGTGTTAAATTTTGGTTAAGGAGAAGATGAGTAATCAGTATAAAAATTATAAAATATTAACTCCAGAATTGCACATTGTTTGTATTTTTCCAGGTAAAAGAAATGAGCAGTACAAAATTACTACCCATGGAAATGGTCCTAAAAATTAGATAAAAATAAAAAGGAAGAGTCATTCCATTTTTTTAGTGTCAGATTAAGATTTTTTTTTTTAAAGAAAACACGCAAAAGAAAAATTTCTATGATATTATTTGTTACTAAGTCTTATTGTAGTTTCTGTAAACTGGATATAGTATAAACTGGATATTTACTATTTCATCAGTATACCTACCAGTACTTCTTTCAAAAGAAAAAATATTTTGGACAAAAATGGGAGACAAAAATGCCATTTTTTTTACTCCATGGTGTCCATTCTGCATTTTACTTCTGTAAATCTCTTTCTATAATCTTTGTTTTCTTTATCTGTCATCTTGCACAAAAAATATCAACAAATTTACTGTAGATGTAAAATCTTTCTCATTGGGTATATTTAATAGGATCTTTGTTGTTGTTTCAGGATACAATAAATCTATCAATGTCACAGAAGTTACAAGTAATTTTATAAACTATCTGATCTAATGTTTATCCAGATAACCTAAACCAAACTCAGAATGAAAATTGATCAGTAGATCAGTATATTAAACTTGAAAATCTGTGTTGTATCTAAGTAGCAGACAGTTCTGAGTGACTGAAGAGAAGAAAAAAGATCTGAAGATTACAAGCTCAAAACCAGCTTTCAGTAAGGCACAATTCACTAACCTACTCATATGGTAAAAAAAAAAAAAAAAAAAAAAAAGGAAAAAAAAAGATGGAAGTCATTACTGGTTGATTTATGCTTGGACAGTATTTGTCCATCAGTAAGTCCTACTCAAATGTTCTCTGAACATAATCCAGAGAACACTTGTATTTCTTTCAATAAATTTTGGATTGGGCCTCAAAGTACACAAATTCACTCTGTCAGATATAGTGCTTAGTAACCACTGCTTCTCATTTCCTCTTTCATTATAGTAGTATATTTTGGTAGTTACAGCAGCTAATGCAGCAAAATACGCCTAAGATCTAACAAATATGATGTGGTCTTTTTCAACAGCTTTCTGTAGTAATTTTTTACACACTTTCTGTCATTTGTTATGACTAATTATGAGGGTGGTAGAGAAAGAAGGGTAAAGGTTAGCAGCGTCTCAGGTCCTGTATTTGATGAGGAGAATGTCTCTTCTGAAGAAGCCAGATTCTCTTTTAATGACTACTGGATCATTACTGAGCTAATTAATTCTGGAGGAAATGAAAGTAGTCTGCGAACAAATATCCAAAAGAGGAAAAGGTACAACTTCTCATAATAGGTCTTTCACACCTGTATTTTGCAACTAGAAGATCTTTGTATGAGACATTAATTTCCAGTAAAGTAATATAAACTGGTACATAATTTACAATTTTCATGTATCATTATTAAAACCATGTCAGCCATCATTTTAACACACTTTACCCACAGGGAAGTAATTAGGCCTTTCTGGGAGCATCATGGCAGCACTTCCCTCTCTTAGGCTCATATTTAACCATGTATCAATGACTTTAACAAGTAAAGAAAGAGAAGAAACACTAGAACAATGTTCCTAAATATGGTTTCTTCTTCCACTCATACGAGCTCCTGTGAAAGGTAATTTTTCCTGCCTTCAGTCTTTCTGTACTGTAAGGGAGACCCATCAGGATTAGGCAAATGAGTAGAATAAGGCACATTTAAACTCTAACCATTAAAGAAAATTTTTAAGTATGTGCGTTTTGCTTTAAAATCACACACACACAGAATCGCTCGGTTCGAAAAGACCTCTGAGATCATTATGACCAACTGTTCCTGTCTACCCCCTAAAACATATCCTTAAGTACCTCATCTACCCGCTCTTTAAGTACATCCAGGGATGGTGACTCCACCACCTCCCTGGGCAGCCTGATTGGTGTCCAGTGCAATGGTGCCAATGGTGCAGTAACTGATTATAGAAGAAAAGTTATCTGATTTCAAGGCATACCACAGTCGCAGATGTTCCCTTAGTGCACTTTGGAGGGCCAGATTCACAGACTAGTTGTGGAGTAATGTACTTACAATCAGTAAATATGTCCCAAAGGTGTTATTTATGTTTACAGTTCTATAGACTGTAACATTTTTACAATGTCTTAAAACCTCAATATTTATGTGACACCCATTCCAGAAGAGACACCACAGAATTCTGTATCAGAAATTTTTTCATTCCTCAGCTTTGATTATTTCCTTTTTCACATTCACGTGCATATATACATAAACAGGTGGATTACTTGCAAACATTTATCCTGGATCCAGTCAACAATTTTGCAGTCCTTAATTGGACATAATTGTCATGGTTTAGGCCCAGTGCATAACTGAGCACCACAATGCCCCAAAAAAGAGCTAGTCAAACTAAGGACTGGGAGGGCTTCTCACCTCTTAAACAGGTCACAGGCACAAGACAGACTCATCATAAGGAATAAAACCAAAACAATTGTAATTTGTTACCAACATCAGAGTAGAACAATGGGAGATACAACCAGATCTTAAAAATCAAAACACCTTCCCCCTACCCCTTCCTTCTTCCTGGGCTCAGGTTTTGTTCCTGGTTCCTTCACCTTCTCTCTCCCCCTTTGCCTTGAGGCGTAGGGGGATGGGAGTGGGGGGTTGCAGTCGGTCTTCCCGCCACGTGCTTCTCAAGAGTAGTAAAAAAAACCCAACTCATCCCAATGTCTCTCTCTGTTTCCACATGACTCCCCCTCTTTCCATAGGGAAGAAAGTCCTCAAAAGTCCAATATGGGTCTGCCCACATTTGCAGTTTCCCTCACACACGAAACTGCTTCAGCCCAAGTCTACAAAACTCCAATCTGGGTCTGCCCATGGTCCCAGTTCCCTCACACATGACCAGTCGACCCGGCTCTTGCCACGGGTTGCAAAGGGGAAACCTGGGTTCTGCGTCCTCCTCCCTCTCCTTTCTTTCCTTCAAACTGACCTTGGTGTTCTTCAAAGTTGTTCTCCATGGGCCCCACTTCTTTCTCCACTGCAGGTCTCTTCTGATGGTTATGGAGGTCCCGGCTCTCTCTCTTTTATTCGGGATGAAGCTGCAGCGGGGCTTAAGCTTAAGTTGTGGTCAGGGCTGGCCAAGCCCAGCCGGGCAAGTCTGTGGCCGCACTACCCGCATCTGGGGCCGTGCTGGTCAGGGCTGGTGCCAGAGAGAAAAAGAGGCATGCCCTGCACCCCCCTTAAATACATGAATTCGCAGGGGCGCTGATTTTCTTGGCCCTGGTCTGACAAAGGAAAAAAGGGGGAGCTTTTCAGGTAGCTTCTTAAAGGGCAATTTCCGTACCCCTTCCCCCGTTACCAAAGACACAACCAAAAACTCCTCACAGAAAAACCTAATACAATAATGCACTCAGCTTGAGACTACAGCTACAAGCAAACCACAGAAAAACGTTATTAATTGGTCGTAAGTCAAATTACTCTTTCACAGTGTCAAGGTCAGTGAGTAAGATGCATGGAGGTTTTACTTCCTCCTTATCTCACAGCGGTGCATTTTGCTGTTAATTGAAATGCTAACCCAGATATCTAGATAGCAGACCCCTGTTTATTAAGCATGTATAGGGAAACTGCGTGATAATATATAAACCTGACAAAATCCTCAAGGATCTTAAAAACACTGTGTACCTAAGGGGACTTTTAACAGCTTATTTGAAAATTAGTAATGATTAATCATAATGCAGCCAACACAAATAAAATCATCAAAATATCAGCATCTCAGCTTAGTCTCCTTTACATCTAGAGGTTGGGATGGACCCACCTCACTATTTCCTACTTGAATGAGTAGGACAAATGAGTCTCCTGCACTTCCTCTGTACACTGGGGTCCTTTTTCAACCGTATTTCTTAATCACAACTGATGATTAATCCATCATCTTGTGAGTAGGAATGTTAACCAGGCTAGATTTTAGGACCTACATGTGGAAATTGTTTACTAGTCTGGCTAAAAAATAGCATACATAGCTACTTGTTTATATATTTGAATTTTGTTGCTGTCAAAGTACCTTGTCTTTTGTTCTTCTTACCTTATTAATAGTTTTTTTCCCGTAATTTCAGGTAGTCAGATGTACAGTTATGCTCATGAGACTTCTTTAAGGCCAGTCTCACAAAACCACTAATATGGTTGGCACACAACTTTTATTTTCTTTATTAAACTGTCATTATCTCGACCTAAGAGTCTTCTCACCTTTCTTCTATTTCCTTCCTGTTCCACAGGAAAGGGGAGACAGTGAAAGGCTGGCTGCGTGTTGTCTGGTGTCAACCCACCGCACCTAGAAAACCCAAAATTTGAGAAAGAAGTTAAGCACAAGACTGGACATTGCTGTGTATGACATGACATGTTTATGACAAGTTTCTTTGCCAAAGGAATTTTGCTATTTTTTGATACAGTAAGATGGAATGCTGTCACTGTTCATTTGTCAATGAATCAGAAAGCATTGGTTCTCTTTCCAAATCTGCATCTTAGTACACAGCTTTAAAAAAAAAACACCTAGATTTTCCTATGAAAAAAATTCTAGTCATGTTCAGATAATAAGATCATAATCATTTTGCCAAAAATCATCCTCAGGAAGTGAGTGAAGACAGTTAAAGCTTTTCAAATTAAAAAAATTAGTAAAAAAGCATAAAAGAAAACTAACCAACCAAAAAAAACCAGCTGCCCAAATGGTTTAATCCTACCTGAGATGAGGGGTTTTTTTAGTCCTTTTGAAGCCAATGTCTGCTACATCTGACCATATATCATGCTTTTCATGATAGGCATAATACCTCAGGTTAATAATAAATGAGATCAACCTCATTTGCTAATCATTCCATTATTAGTTTTTCTAAAAGTTCACAAACGTTCTTTCAAATGACGTAGCTGTTTCTGAAAATACACAGAATTTCACAAGGCAGGATTCAGTTAATGATAAACAAAATTAGTAAACTATGAAAATCAAGATATTTTTAACTACAGACAGTGCAAAAAAGACTTCTTTGTTTGCTACATTCCTAGCAATAAAACAGTTTTCCCTGTTAATTCTGGGAAAAAAGAATGAACTTATACCATGTAGTGACGTATTTTCACATTTCAGAGAATCTCAGTGATTTTCCAGAGTTAATATTTTCTTTGCTAGAGAAAATATCTTCCAGGCATACATCATACTAGAAACAGAATCCTAAGGAAGTATACTAATGCATGTTTTAAAAGGAATAAGTCTTTAAGTCAGGGCTCTTCTGTTCATAAGCAATAACACACTATTTTTCATGTGAAGGTCACATACTATTTCAGGCTGAAAGTCTCCATGATGTTCTTCATCACAAGCTAGTGCACAAGGCAATAACGTGTTACTGAAATGTACAGCTTTGCTGCAATCAATTCCAACTTGTATCTTGCAGCATTTTCTTGACAACTTAAGGTATTTTTCTTGACATTGTCACAGTAGTTATAGTAATTATTTTCAAGTTCATACAGACCACATAGACCTTTTACCATTTATTATTTGATAGTATAATCTATTTACTGGTCTCATTCCTTATTACAAATAAACTTAATATTCTCATACATTTGTATTATGGATATTTGGAGAAGCTGGCAAAATATGAATGGATTAACTTGCCTGTAAATGCCAAACCAAGGTGTGCTAAGATGGATTGAAATATTAGGTTTTGGTTGTATCAATGCTCATAGAAACAATCTTTCAGAAAAGAAATCAAACAGAATTATACTTATTTTAGAACTATTCAATTAATTTGTCAGAGCAGTAAATGTTTAAAGGATTCAAGGGAAATAAAAATAAAATCTTCTAAATGTTCCATGGTTGCTTTTTGATATGACAATGACAGGATTCTTCCCCCTTCTGGAATCCAATAAAATTTGTCAATAATTAGTCAATAGCCAATAACTAAATTGAATGCTACTGCCTTTTCATCTTCCTTCCCTGTAAAATTTGAGTTTCAGACTTCAGTGTATTTAAACAGAGAATTAGATTTTTTCGCAATGATCTAGTCTTCTATAAACAAGTGGAAATTTTCTCTTGAAAACAAAAAAAGTATGGGCTTATTGATATAAAGTCTTCTTTTACTTCAAGGAAATTAGTACACTGGAAAACATTTCTCTTAAATATTTCATCAAAATATTCTATACAAATTGTTAAGATGTCATGGAAGTTATCTTGGTAGATAGTCAAAGAACAGGTTCCATCAGTTCCAAATTACTAAACTGAATATGGGCTACTTTAGGGGACTGTAATGATTTTTGTCATGTAGAATGTCAGAGTAGATGATCCTTAATAATTTCCTATGATCTTGAACCCTATAATGAATAACATTACACAAAGATCTGATATCATCAAACTAATGGGGAGTTAGTTTTGGGCAGGAGTAATGAGCTGTGTGCCATTTTACAATCTATGCATAGCCGAGTTCTTTGCTCAAAGGTAGCAAACCCTTACTATTTATTATAGACATACAAAGCCTAACGAAAAACAGTAAATGCATAAATGAAAGCTGCACAGTAGTTACTTTTATATTGGGTTGTACTGACATTTTCCCACTGCCAGTCAGACTTTCCTGCACTTTAAATTCCCAGTTTAGTTCTGACTATCCTTTCACTCATAACACTCTTTCCTGCTATTTCTCAGCTTTACTGTGAGGGCTTTTGCTATAATGAGTCAATGCATCTAGGAAGAATATGAAGAAAATGAGACATAACAATAATTTTTTTATGTTTGTTCTACAATATGTTAGTTATTCCATAGAAAAGTAAGCTTATTGTAACATTTGAATAAAATATCTAATCTTGAATCCACCTAAATCTTATTGTCAGACATGACTGAGGTTAGATTTTACAAAGATATCTAAATTCCTAACCATGCACAGCAGAAGTTATGAAAAGTTAACTGCTGAGACCCAAGAAGTGACAAGTGGAAGAAGTGTGATAGAAAGATGAGGAAAGAACTATAACATAAAAAAGAATAGTGAAGAGACATCTATTTGAGAAATATGATTGGATACAGTAGCTCTAATACAGCTCGGAGAATAAAGGTCATATAGCCCATCAGAAGCCTTAAATCACTAAAAAAATAAACCAACAAAGCAAAAGATAAGAAAAGAAAATCAAAGCAGTCACATCCAAAAAAAACCCAGAAGTACAACAAAATAGGAAGTCTTTCTTGATAAAAGTATAATGCTGAATATGAAAATTCCCAGAAAGCGTAAGTTTGTGCTACTGTTAGAGGAAGTAAATTCTTTCTGTCTGTTTAGAGTGAGCTCTCTCCAGAGAGCTATAAAGTTTTGACAGCAATTGTCTGAGTAATGGAATGACAAAAAGAAATACGGATGTCATTTCATACACTATCAATAGGAAACTAAACTTCTTTTTCACAAACTATTGTTCTTGCAGTCAAATTTTGCTGCCAAATTCAAATATGACCTTTCATGTGATGGCAGCATTCATCCCAAAAAGAAAGTGAAAGGAAAGTTTACCAGAAGATAAAAGAAAATATATGAAACTTCAGCACAATAAATAGAAGAATAGAAGAATTGTGACCCTCCTGCTACTCTTGGAAGCACAGTTCCTCCAGAAGTACATAATATGTTGGTACAAGAGAAGAGTGAACATACTTGAATTTATGTTAGCATTATGTTAGAAGAAATGTCAGTAATAAAGTTTTAAGAGGATACTGCATATACAGTTTGATACGTTAATGCCTCCATTCACAAAGTCTGTGTTTTTAAAATACATTTTTAATACCTTGTATTAGATTACTATCTGAACAGCATTGCCCTTTTTATGGACATGATGAGAATTTATTTAGTTAGAAAAAGGAAATCAGTAAAAATACACTGAGATTATTATAACAATTGTTTCCCATTACTTGAAATGTTATATTCAGTTCTTGTCATTCTCTTGAACTATACATAGTAGGAAAAAGCAGATTTCAAGGCTGATGGTAAGAAAGATTAAAAGTGTGGAAAGAGTTTGCTATGAAAAAATATATGAAAAATAAAGGTTAATTTTAAAATTATAAAGAGAAAGACTATAAAGAGAATTTTTTTTTAAATGTTGAATAGTGTGATTTAAAGGAACATTCTGTTTATACCTTCTAATAGCACAACACAAAAGGTATTTAATTAACTTAATAGCTAAACTTTAGAACTAATTTCAAGATTTATCTGAGATCAAGAACTTAATATGTCTTAAAAAATCACAGTTTAAATATATGTAAATAATTTTTGTAGTACTACAGATAGAAGTGACTAAATATAACTTTAGTCATATATACTACAATGATTATATATTAGGGAGTGCACAATGGTATAGAATAATTCAGACCAAAAGTAGAGTTGAGGGGAAATTTTAGTCCCTATTTAAGGAATTTTATGTTTTTTAAATACTTCTGCACTCTAACCAGGCAAAAGTTGTAAATACTTTCTTTTAAAATCTGGTTGAAGTGTCTTTTTTAGTTTTGCTTGTGAGGGAAGTGACAGATTAATCAAAGACAATCATCAGTATACTCAGTAGCTGAGGTACTCTTTTAATGTGGGAGATGGATCCAGATTGCATTTCCCTGGAAAAAAGTAGAAAACATTAAGCCAAAGAAAGGCAGCCTCCAGTAGGTTTCAGCATGGTGACGGAGGCAGATGGCACTAAGACGTGTTCTAGTCACTCAGTTCCTCCTTTGCTTTGGCTTTGCCTGAGTCCCAATCTAGGAAACATTTCAGAAACATGTCACCAGGCTTATGTAATCTTGCAAAAGTTCAAATTTTCCCACTAAAAAAACCTTCATAAAAATCATGACAAAATAGTCCTGATTCTAACTGCATCCAGAGAAGCCTTACATGTTTTCACAGTCTGTCCAGGCATAATACGTACAGCTCAGGTAACCAGACTATTATTTATATCTCGAAACAAAGAACTCTCCTTTTGTTTGTTTTTGATTTTGGTTTTGGTTTTTTTGTTTTGTTTTGGTGTTGGTTTTTTTTGTCACAGAGAAGCTGAGAAAATACTTGTTTCAATAGAAAATTTTTGGACTTGCTATCTGTGGCTGTGTAACTTCCATGTAAATCCTGTTCACAATCAGAGTCAAGACACTGGGATATATGTAGCATTACTTTGCCTTTTTATAGTAACCTTGTGAAACTACTGTGACAGAATGTCAAAAAGCCAAACTAGACAGATTGACAAACTCAAGATGTGATTTATTTGTAACAACTGATAACAAACTCAAATTTAACTCTATTCTGACCCAAACCACTTTGCGACTCTGACAGAGACTAACAATCTATAGGCTTGAGATGTTGGTTGGGAATTAATATCACACACAGCTGACTGAAGAATTTTTAGGTTTTGGGACAAATGATATAAAATGTGCAATTACTCACCTAATAAAGGGAAGGCTCTTAACCTTGGGGAGTTTCCTTAGATGACATGCTGGACTAAGGGAAGAGACCTGACTCCGGACCAGCTGCTCCAAGGAGGACCTACTCAAATGTGCCCTCCAGCTGGTCCCCATTCACACCCTTGTGGAATCTGATCTGTGATCATTTTATGGTCATGCCAGCCCCTTATTAGCTGAGGACCTCAACTTCCCTGCTTTCAATCTCTGCAGTGTGGAGTGGACAAGAGCAGTAGGTGCACAGTCCTGATGCTGCTTGGTGTTACTTTTCTTTCTGTATAATTCTCCGTGTTTGATGCTCCAACAGGTTTTTATCAGAATTGATATAAACTTATAAACAGTAGAACAAGAAGGGCATTCACAATACAAACTATTGATATTCAGTAAGCATTAAGAGAAAGATGACAAGTAGGTAAATTTTGATGAAACTCTGTAGTCTAGAGAATAATAAAATGGTAGGCCTTATCTGAACAAGATGTTTAATATAAGTCAAATTAGCTGTGTCCTGGAATGCAATCTGTTTTTCTTCATTAACTAACTCAGATATAGTAAGTTTAAAGTCAGGCTTGCAGGATCCCACCATTCTGAACTGGGTAGAGGTAAGCATTTTTAGCCAAGTTCTGTGAAACAGAAAAAAAATATTGAAATCAGCTACTAGAACAGTTTTTCAAGGATTAGTCATTTCAAATAACATTTTTCCTTTGTAAACCCACTAGTTGTCCCTACCTGAAGAGAAATCTTGAGAAAAATTAATATCCATTGTGGACTGCAATTTCAGATTAAATCCTAGGGGAAATTTTTTCATTTAGAAAAGTTAACAAAAGCCTTTACTCTAGAAAGACACTAAGGTTAAAAGGAAAAAAAACTAGCAGGTTTCAACAGCACATCTCTAACATCTCTAAATAATTTCAAGAAAATATTAAGTATAGTCCCTTAGCAGTACTCCATCTCATGCTGGATGTGGAAATTTCAATTATATCATCATGTAGCAGACTCAATATCAGTCTGTGAATTGCTTTTTTCAGGCTGTTGTATACTCCTGTCTGGTCATTCTGGCAACAGTATCTTACTTCAGAAAGATTTATACCCTGCTGTTTGTCTCACAGGGAGTTGAAGACATACATCTTTCCAGGTGTTCCTTACATCCAAATATTATCCACCATAAATTTTCATTGGCTCCAAAGTTATATAAAATGTCCTGTGGGAATCTTTGTTTCATAAATGTGCCATCCCTTAATCCTTTTGTTGGAGACTGTGTTAATTTTTTTTGATCTTTGTGGCTAGGGTGCTTTTACCTTTATGTGAATATTAAAGGACAATAATGCTTGACCAACCAGATAGCCTTCTATAATGAGATGACTAGCTTGGTGGATGAGGGTGGATGACAGCAGTGACTATCTTGATTTCAGTAAGGCTTTCGACACTGTATCCCATAACAACCTCATAGATACGGTGACAAAATACAGGTTAGATAAATGAACAGTAAGGTGGATTGAAAACTGGCCAAATAGCCAGGCCCAGAGGTTTGTAATCAGTGACACAAACTTCAGCTGAAGGACAGTGACTAGTGGAGCAGCACTTCAGGGATCAATAGTGGGGTCAACATTTTTTAGCATCTTTATTAATGGTCTGGATATTGGCACAAGAGTGTAACCTCAGCAAGTCTGCAGGCGATGCAAAAATGGGAAAAGTCACTGGTACACTAAATTGTTGTTCTGCCATTCAAAGTAACCTTGACAGACAGGAGACATGGTAGATAGGAATCTCTCAACATTCGACAGAGAGAAAAGCAAACTCCCACAGTCGGGGTGGAATAAACTTAAGCACAGGTACATGGGGTGATGACTGGCTGGAAAGCAGCTTTACTGAAAAGGCCCTGAGGGCCCTGGTGAGCACCAAGTTGAACATATGCCAGCAATGTGCCTTTGAAGAAAAGGCCAACAGCTTCCTGAGCTGCATTAGGAAGGGAATAAAAGTTTCAAGGAGGATATTTTCTCATGGTGTACCTAGTAAAATGAAGTAAAGAAGTAAAGAGAATGCAGCCAGACTTATCTAGATGGTAGCCAATGAAAATACAGGAGGCAATGAGTGCAAATTGATACACAGAAATTTCTACTTAACATATCTACTCTGAAAGTGGTTAAACACTGGAACAGGTTTCTCTCTGGTCCAAGTTTATGTATCCTTAGACAGATTCAAAACCTAACTGGACACATCCCTGAGCAATCTGCTCTAGCTGATCTGATTTTAAATTATCTCAAACCAGATGACCTTCCAACCTCAATTATTCTGTTCCAATTTTGTCTTATTTTCTTGATTTTTATTGCAACACCTCCATTTTCCCTTCTCTTCCCTTTTATTCGTCCACATTCTTTCAAAATCCTTTCTGATTTCCTAGGGTTTGTCTTCCACATTTTGTACATCTTTTACAAGACTCAGTTTTGTCCACTGTGTGTGAGGTCTTGCTGTTGCATATGCCTTCCAATGAAGCATGAAGTAAGCTTTCTGGCAGAACACAGCTCCATAATGTGCTGCCTGTGCCCAATGATATAGTGTACCATCAAGCTGTGAACAGTCAATGAAGCCTAAAACAGCCTCAGTGCCCCAGTTAATTGTTTGTTTAAGTTCCAAAGCAGAGCTGACACCTGTGAAAACTTGGTTTGTGTTTCTTTGTCAACACACATGCATCATCCATAAATGCCTTGTTGATGTTTAAGAGTTTCGTCCATGGAGTACTTCTTATATAGTTGCTTCTATTAGCTGTTTTAAAAATAAAGAGAGTTTGCAGCACAAGAAGGTATCATTCCTTATGAGTTACAGTATGTCTGCTTTATGGCAAAGAGCCATAAGACTGATGATGGTGGTTGATCGATGCTGTTTTAGCTGCCTAAGATTTAAACTACACAGCTTGAACAGCAAGAAAGAGAATTATCTGACTGTTCTAGGCTGTAAAAATCATCTTCCATACTGTTAACTCCCAGTGCATTCTAATAGTTCAATAAACTTGTTTACCTAAGAATTTTTTACTATTTAGTTCATTTACTACTGTGTCAATAATTACTTCATTATTCTGAATTCCACAAGTATTTGTTTATTTTTAGATATATTAAGATTAAGGAAAACAATTTAAAACTAAAAAAAACTAAACAAGTTCTGAGATGCACAAAGGATAAGAGAATAAATACTTTTCTTCAGCAAAATAAGGGAAAACTCAAAAAAGCTTTTTTCTGTAACTGTCTATCAAAAGAAATAGAGTGAGCCTGTGATTGCTTGCTGAATAAAGGGAAAAAGGAGATTCTGATTATGGTTGAAAGCCAAGAATTTTTGAGTTACTGTTCTGCCACTTATGAGATTTCTTAATGTTTTTCTATTAGCATGCACAGTGCTTAGAAAAAATTTGTATGAGACTCACAAGATAAGTTTACTAGGTATCTAAACTGCCAGGTAGTCCTAGGATAGGTTTCATTCAAAGCAAATGGGGAGAGAATCTGTGAGAAGGAAAGATGAAGCTTTAAAGACCCAATCCATTATCTTTCTGGAGTAACTTTGCCCAAAAAGTACAACTCGAAACTTCATTTCAGTTGAGAGAACCTGCAGCTCTCTGAAACAGTTCCATGCTGTGATTGAGCTATTATGCAAGTGTGTACTTGAAGACCATCCTCTCTTTTTCTAGTATGACTTTTAAATTGAATTAAACTACATTAGTTAGTTCCTGTACTTCTGTATATAAAACAGTAGTTGCCTTTCTATGTATGGTTATATGTGCTCTAAAAGTTTTATTTCTAAATGAATTATATTTTTTACATCTTACTCATTTTTTATAAAGAAAATATGTGGATCTGATAGAATATTTCATCAGTGATCACAGGTTGGATTAATTTCAAAGCCAGTATTCTATGCAAAGTCTAGGTCAACATTTAATTCACATATAACAATGTTATTTTGACTCCTAATTTTTCCTCTTAATTTTGGTTTTTTTGGCTTACAATTTTCATATTATTTGTATTAATGTGAAAGGAGTAAACCAGTTGCTCTTGTCTTTAGCCATTTTATATTTTCCCTTAAGTAAATGTATTGCTCTCAACATTCCACAACAATCCTTCAAGGTCAGACTAGCATATGTTTTAAGGTTTATAATAAAATTTTTTTTCTCCTTTTCTTACTTGATTTTTTCTTCTTCTTTTTGGTATTTCAAACTCTTCTACTTTCAAGAAACCTTAGAAGTGTGAACTGAAATCTAAAGCAATGCAATGATGCAATCTGAGAACAAAAATAACCTGAAACAAATTTCTATAAGTGGTTAATCACTTCATTCATCTCAGTCAGGGATGGAAAATTACATAATTTTTTTTCCATGATGAAATGTAATGGAATTTTCTATTGAGACATTCATGGTTTTCTTTAGCCCAATACTTAACATGAACTAGTTACAGTAGTTCTACAGGGAAGAATATGATCCTATCTCCCGTTTTGTCTTTCCTTTTCGGTGTAGCTGTAGCAAGCAACCCAGATTTCCTATTTGGCAGACAGCAAAAATGTATTTTTGAAATTCAGAATGATGGAAGGGACCATATATTCTGAGATGAAGCTTTTAATAACTAGTTATAACTGTAGGCTCTTCAGTCATCCAATGGAAGGAGAAAATGTGAAATCATGTGGAGTCTAAGAATTCTGTCTTATAGAAGAAACACTGATTTTTTTTAAGAAATTGTGTTAAAATTAGAAACAAATATTCAGATCATAAACTTTTTCTCCTATCTGATGCTACTACAGATAGACAAAGAAGATTCAACATAACTTGAAAGGCACTGATTATGTTATCTAGGATGATTACAAAAATAGCTTATTCTTTTGCTACTCCTCTTATTTTTCTCACAACTGAAGATTACATTTTCCACTCTTGTCTTTTTCCTGAGGGAAAATTTTTAAAAAAATAATGCCTCCTACTTTGGATCTCAGACTTCAGAATATTTTGTGTCTTAGCTGCCTATTCTTACCTGCCTATTACCTGTTATTCTTCAACGATATTATAAACATGAATCTCAGTTCAAGGAACACTGTCAGACCAAGCATAGAAATGAGAAGCATAAGAAGCATAAGATATTACATTAATTTCTTTTCTTTCCATACAGAACCAAATAAGCTAAACTTCTAGGTATTCCTAGATTGTAAAAAATGAATGTTTCAGAACTTAGGTTCATATATGTGATTCTTTTTTTTTTTTTGGAGGTAGGTATAGGGAGTATTCCAGGTATAGAATAGAGGTAGGTATAGGGTAGCTTAGGAACTACCTTAGGAGAGTAAACCTTTCCCTCAGAATCATGAAACACTTTGGAAGTTCTTCTTCCTGTACAGGTGCTGTAAGTGATTAAGCGCCTAATTTCAACACTTCCATTTTGAGGCCTGAAATAAATGGAGTGAAATGGACTTTCACATTTATATGCAAATCAAAGCCAACCCCACAGCCTTCATACCTTTAATCTCTAGCATTTTAAGTGTTATGTTAGGATCTGCTGCACATAATCACAGAAAAGTAATTTATTTCCTCTGTAACACAGTCAACTTAGAAATCCGTGGTATGTCTATATTGCTTTGCAGTCAGTCACCAAGTAGATTTTTGGAAAGTTGATACTTCTCAAGATGACCAAATGAAATTATAGTTATATTTGTCCAGAATTAATCCCTGCACAGGAGATGTCAGGCTGTTTTACAGTTCACTGATGCATTGTGCAGAGAGGGTAAAAACAGGAAAAAAAATTGCATTTTTTCAGTAGCTATTTCTCTCCACTGGAATGAGCTTGTATTATCATTCTTCTTGTGTTGAAGATGCATGTAGTATTACTATTAAAAAACACTACCTTTTAGACAAGGGTCAAGCCTACTACACTCATAGTCATTTTAACACTCTACTTTCATGGGAAGTCTGTGAGTACATAACACGTCAGCAGAACAGCTCAAAGTACCTGATAAGACAATGAAACATTTGGTTTTCTGAAATGGTTTCTCTGCCAGAACTATTCTCTAATTTAGACAATGATATAGGCATTCACCATCAGACCTTCCTGCCCACTAAACATCTGTTAACTGCCTTCTTGCAGTTAGAAATACTGTGAGTATAGAGAAGAAATTATGGTTCCTTGTTGCATGTGGCCTGTTCTTAAAAAGCAATTCACTGCCCAGCAGCATGGGTTTTTAGAGATATTATCTTCATGGGCTACCAAGTCCTATAAATGCTACCAAGTCCTTTTCAATACCCCCAGTTTTGCACCAAATTTGCAAAAGACTTATCAGAAAGCAGTTTCACAGGGGAAAGGTTGAAAGTCACTGTTTTAACTGTAGTCTTTCTTTATGTAGTTCTGAAAAAGTGAATTATTTGGGATTTTTCCTCCAGTCTAGCAGATGAAAGCGGAGTCCTTTGCTAACTGAATGAACAATGCAGTGTATATAGAAAATGTGATGTTGCTTAGAGTGGTTGTTGACAAGAATAAGAACATCTATAGCTACTACTCCCTAAGGGATGTATAAAACGGTGAAGTGCCAAAAAAATGCAATATGAATAGACTGACAGGTAGATATGAAAAGATTCTGCAGAGCTGTAATGTGAACTAGAATGTATTTAATGTTTGTATAGGGCAATTATTTGGCAAATTAAACATAAAATCATGCCATTTCTGCAGTTTGACATGATCTCAAACATGTATGACAGTTAAATAGGAACATGCACCTCATGGTGATGTTTTCTCCATGTATTATTTCGCACTTAATTTACCTTCTTATTGATTTGCAGCTTTTCTTTCCAGTAGCTTCCAGTCATTTCTTGTTACCTCATATTTTGTCTAATGGCCCTGCCATGGTAATACTGTGCTAGTATGGTGCATCCAATGTCATAGCAATGGCAACTTGAACATAGAGTGACTGTATCAAATCAGATGTAAAAAAAATCATAATAGCAGGCAATGATAAATAATCCGGAAATATCCTTTTTCTTTAAAAATAACAACACATACAAGCAAAAACTCCACAAAATAACAGAAGTCCCACCAAATAATAGTTTAGAGAAGTTAAAAACAAGGGTGGAATTGTAATTTAAAGACAGCAGATGTATTTAAAACAGTACAATTAATAGATCCAAATGTTGAGCTAGACAAGATGCTTGTAGGCAAAGGGACTTTCAAACTTTGTCATTTTAAATAGCTCTTTTGAAAATGTTGCAATTGGTATAACATCAGATGTTATGTCCTTTACTCCCTTTTTATCCAATTTTATTCCATTGCTTTTCATGTTGATCTAATATTGGCTCCTCTGCTGTTCTCCTCTGTCATGGTTTGCAGCCTTTTCAGTTTGCTTCACATAGAACAGGCTTCCTCTGTCACTGTATTTCTACAATTTTTCTCTAATTCAGTATAAAGGAAAAACTTCTTCTTGATTCCTTTTCATTCTTGTGACTGCAGTCTTGTATGTTTGTAAGTTCTTTTAACTTCAGGGAGTTGTGATATGCAACATTACATTCCTGGCTTATGCTTACTGATACTTAAACAAAGCCTGTGGATAATTACTGACTCAGGTCTTGGTCCAGAATTTTCACAGAAGGCACACTATCTATTTTTATCTTCTCAGTCAGGCTACTGTGACCTAATATTGACTTGGTCAATATTGACTCACTATCTACTTCCCTCAGGAGATGACTTTAATACGATCTAAAATAAATACAAGTAAGATATTTTGTGATATCATTCACAAATTTAGACCTGGTCATAATATGCTGGTGATTTCACTTTTCTTTTTATATTAAAAATCTTTACATTAAAAATACAAAAAAATTATAAGACAGATGTCATGATTTAGGCCCAGTGCATAACTGAGCACCACAATGCCCCAAAAAAGGGCTAGTCAAAATAAAGACTGGGAGGGCTTCTCACCACTTAAACAGGTCACAGGCACAAGACAGACTCATCATAAGGAATAAAACCAAAACAATTGTAATTTGTTACCAACATCAGAGTACAACAATGGGAGATACAACCAGATCTTAAAATCAAAACACGTTCCCACCCACCCCTCCCTTCTTCCTGGGCTCAGCTTTTGTTCCTGGTTTCTTCACCTTCCCCCTCCCCCTTTGCCTTGAGGTGTAGGGAGGTGGGAGTGGGGATTGCAGTCGGTTTTCACACCATGTGTTTCTCAGGAGCAGGAAAGACTCAGCCCAGTGTCTCTCTCTGTTTCCACATGGTCCCCCACTTTCCATAGGGAAAAGAATCCTCAGAAGTCCAATCTGGGTCTGCCCACAT
>NW_010184951.1:25725-26955 GCF_000695765.1 Mesitornis unicolor | reverse complement strand
GCCATTGCTCATGTGCCCTGCCGCACTGGTGAACTCTATGGGCTGCAGGCCAGTCGACCCAGCTCTCACCACAGGTTGCAAAAGGGGAACCTGGGCTCAGTGTCTTCCTCCTCCTCCTTCTCTTTTCTTTCCTTCAACCAACCTTGGTGTTCTTCAAGTTATTCTCCTTGGGCCCCACTCTTCTCCACTGCAGGTCTCTTTTGATAGATCTGGAGATCCTGGCTCTCTCTCTTTTTCTCGGGATGGAGCTGCAGCAGGGCTTAAGCTTAAGTTGTGGTTGGGGCCAGTCAAGCCCAGCTGGGCAAGGCTGGAGCTGCGCCACCCGCACCTGGGGCCGTGCTGGTCAGGGCTGGTGCCGGAGAGAGAGAGCGAAGCATGCCCTGCACCACCCTTAAATACATGAATTTGTAGGGGTGCTGATTGGCTTGGCCCTGGTCAGAGGTGGGTCTGACAAAGGCAAAGGGGGAGCTTTTCAGTTAGCTTCTTAAAGGGCCTTCTCCATAGCCCTTCCCCCGTTACCAAAGACACAACCAAAAACCCCTCACAGAAAACCCAATACAACAGGTCTCTTCTTACTATACTTATGCAAAAGGCAGTAAATTTATAGAGAAACTCTGGGAAAAATTTTGTTTTGAAGATCTAGCACCAAAATTTAGAATGAGTGAGATTAATATCAGATAAAAGGGTCTCATGTGTAGTTAGTAAAAGCAGAACCTAAAGAAAATACCAGTTACCTGATTACAAGATTTTCTTTTATGGCAAACAGGATGACTATATTCAAAGGAGCGGAAAATAACCAAATTTCTGTCCTCATCTGAAATTTCATGCAGCTGCCATGTGGTAGGAAAAATAGCCATTTTATTGGAAACTTCTTTCCCCTACCTTCCTCTTAGAACAGTGTAATGTAAAAAAGGATTAACTTGGGAGCAGACTATTGGGGTTCTCATTTAGTCAGAAAAGTCAGTGAGAAGAAAGATGTTGAAAAAGTTCTTTGAAGTCCTGTAGGGAGATATTCCCCAGAGTAAGAGAGTTTAAGAGAAAGGAATTTTTATATCTTCTTGGACAGTTTGGAAAGAATGTTTTTACAGAGGGTTACTATGGATTTTTAGTCACTCAATTTTTAGGCACCCGGCTGAGCTTGGCCGACCCTGACCACAACTTAAGCTTAAGCCCTGCTGCAGCTCCATCCCAAGAAAAAGAGAGAGCGCGAGAGAGGCAGACAGAGCGCGA
>NW_010184951.1:0-25550 GCF_000695765.1 Mesitornis unicolor | reverse complement strand
GCCGCCCCTGAAAAAAGCCGTGACTCTGGGCAGTGTGTGCTGGAGCAGTTTCGTGTGTGTGTGAGGGAAACTGCAAATGTGGGCAGACCCAGACTGGACTTTTGAGGACTTTCTCCCCTGTGGAAAGAGGGGGAGTCATGTGGAAACAGAGAGAGATACTGGGCTGAGTTTTCCTACTCCTAAGGAGCACATGGTGTGAAAACCGACTGCAATCCCCACTCCCACCCCCCTACACCTCAAGGCAAAGGGGGAGGGGGAAGGTGAAGAAACCAGAAACAAAAGTTGAGCCCAGGAAGAAGGGAGAGGTGGGTGGGAAAGTGTTTTGATTTTAAGATCTGGTTGTATCTCCCATTGTTGTACTCTGATGTTAGTAACAAATTACAATTGTTTTGGTTTTATTCCTTATGATGAGTCTGTCTTGTGCCTGTGACCTCTTTAAGTGGTGAGAAGCCCTCCCAGCCCTTATTTTGACTAGCCCTTTTTTGGGGCATTGTGGTGCTCAGTTATGCACTGGGTCTAAACCACGGCAATCAGGAAACATTTTTTCACTGCAAGTCTTACTAAGTACTACTACATGTTGCCCAGGAAGGTTATGGAGTCTCCCTCCTTGGAGATATTCAAAAGACATCCGGACAAGCCATCTGTTGCCCTGGATGGCAGTCTCCCCATATACTGGCAGTTGGGCATACAAGCCTCTGAATGCAGTCCCTGATACTCAGATCTACACACACACATACACACATACACAAACACACATAAGCATGGGAGAATATGGACACAAGTGATGATCCTCATAGCTGGACTTAGACAATCAATCTGCAGTTTCTGGCCCCTGGATCCCCAGGTATTTCAGTTGCTTCATTCAGACACACACATGCAAACAAGTCTCCCCAAGTTGCTGGTCCAGATCTATTACCTTACTAGTAGCCAACACCCAGGTGCCATGGTCTCTCCAGCAGATCTTTTGCCCCTCTGTGTTCCTCTAGTAGCCAGCTCTCAGATTTATTGGTCTTTCCAGTATCCGGACCTTATGGAGATAGACCTTAAATCACATAATCTAACACTGACCATTAGGCAAGTCTTTGCTGTCTGTACACGCAATGGATAGTCATGTCATTCTGAAATCTGTGGCTAAGACAGGTAAGATGTATTGCCCTCCTGAGGTACTTGTATATTTCTGGAGGTATTAATGTTTTTCTCTAATTCCACCGACAGTGAAAAGAGTCCATAGTGATTAACTTATTCTTAGTTTTTAAATAGCTTAGCTATCTAGTTTCATATGATGAATACCATATATTAAATGGTAACTACATAAGTCATTCTGAGTTCTGGAAAACTGCAAAGTGTGAAATACATTTTTATACTGTTTTATTTTATGAAACACACTTTTTTCTAAGGAAGAGTGTCTTGTCTGAATGGAAACATTTTTTTTTAATAAATATATGTAGAAATATTATCTTGTTATTAAAAGTGGTTTTTTACAGTATACACACCACTATTTCTCTACAGGAAAATTGTATTAATCTTCTTAGTTTACTACCCACAGGAAAGAACCCTCAGGTCTCCTTTTTTTCAGCCAATGGAGGTTATGATGTAAAGCTTCTTATATTGAGTGCCTAAATGCTCTGTCATTTAATATTCTATTGGAACTCCTTGGTTGGAATAATTTTCCTGACACAGATACTGCAGAATGGCTGTGTTTTTACAGCAAGGTCGATCTACAATATTACTCTGCAGTATTTTTATTGTTTGTGTCTGTTGTCTTTAAGGGTAATGTGTCCAATGCAGCAACATCTGAAAAAAAAAAGGTTAGTCTCAAAGGTCAGCTACTGCACACCTTGTTCTTACCATTTGGCAATAAAGAAGTTCAAATATCTTTTTCATCTACCTTCATTGAGGAGTTTCTAAACATAGCTGAATTTTCATTCTATTTTTCTGCTGCATTTGTGGTTGCCAATTGTCTTGATATCCTCTGTGACATTTAAGGGAGTATCTTAAGGTAGTCTTCCCCTCTTTTTGCTATATAGTATTATAGAGTTTATAAGAACATGAATAAATAAATGTCATTGATCATTTATGTGACTCCAGGTTACCTTAATTGTTCCAGAACGATGACAAGAAGATATCATCTAAATCAAAGTTTATCCAAATTTGGATAGGTGTTTACATTTTTTATACAGTCAGTTGCCACCATGAAAGAACAGAGACATTTTTCTATACAATTATTTTGATTAACACAGATACTTTTTGTCTACTTAATGATTGTGACTTCTCCAAAGAGGAATGAAATCATTGTTTTCTAATAAGTAAAACTGAAAAATCATAATATTACAGAAAGATGACATTTATACTTACCTTAGTGAGAAGTCTTGAGAAACAATCATGTAAAAATCTGTAATAAATAATATCTAAAATTAAAAAAAAAAAAGAAACAAAAGAAACAAACATTATGAAAATGTCTGTTTGTGTCTGGAAATTGATTTTCAATATCCATATATCAACCTGGAAAGCAGAAATACTCTGTCTTCCCTCAAAAACATTTTTCAGGAGATATTCTGATTTATAATTTTAATTTCAGTGGGAAATCTGCATATGTTATAAATTTATAAGAAGATTATAATTAATAAATGAGGGATGCTGTCAAGTTAGATGATGCTTGCTGATTTACTGTATTCATTATTACTTTGATATCTACAGAAATTTAACATCTTTTCCAGCAAAATGAAGAAGTTATTATGGGATAATGTAGAAAAATCTGTCCTTTATTCTGTATCATAATCCAGAAATACAAGAAAATGTTTACAGATTCCTTTTCTGCTTACGACTATGACTGCTTATGAGAAGCAATTTTCATTTTTCTATTTATTTGAGGACTGACAGAAAAAAAACCTTCAATAATTACACTATTTAAAATAGACCTTTGAATTTGGATTCTGAAGATCAGATTTTCAATTATCTCAAATCCATTAGTTCCACCGTCTAAAACCTGATCTAATTAACTGTATTTCTGCTTCATTTTATATATTCCTTTAGCTTTATTTTTCTGTAATTAATTTAATCCACTTCTGACAGTCATCTGCAAGCACATAGTAAGAAGGTGTGATAAATTTGTCAGTGTAGATGGACACTAGTGTGTATTTACTTAGCATAGAGGAGTGTCTACTACACTGAACACGGAGTTTTTATTATAGATGTTACTACACTTTTGTCATTGTAACTACTATATCAAGCTTTACAAGAAGTATGTTTCATCTTACAATGTCAAGACACTGCGAAAATGTTAGAGGAAGATATCTACAGCCTGCAGGTAAATAAGTGCATGAAGGCAATTAAAAAACTCCTAGTATACCTTTTCAGGATTTGCAGCAAGGGAAATGAAATAATCTCTTTTATTATATTAACCTAAAGTTGACATTCACTTGTCTTCTGAATGCCTAGCACAGAAAAAATACATTAGGTAGAGAATGGAGTGCTTACAATTTTGTTTGGTTGGCAGCACTGTAGGGCAAATGTGTAAGACAGGAAAGAAATTCTGCTACAGCTGGCTAGAGTGTTACACATAAATAAATTCAGAAATCATTACATGTCCCTAGGTCTAGCCTAAATTAATAAAAGGATTGGTACACAAATGAAGCCAACAGTGGAGTGACAGGAGCTCAGGTAAGGTTAATATTGAAAAGATAGTGATATGCATTCATTTCTGTGTGCTGAGCCTGCAGGCTACAGATATGTTTGCTTATATACTCCTTAAAAGATTGAACAAACAAGACATTTTACTGCTGGGAACTCTGGCTGATAACCACTCATTCATCTCGAATGTACAAAAAATACATATCAGAAGTGCCAAACTTACTTTCCTTAACATAGTTTAGGCAATTTACATACTATAAGAAAAACTGAGATTTCCTAGGTTCATGCTGACATGGTAGCAGTGAACTGATTTCTAGACTCACATGTTCTATTTACTCAAATGCTACATAATCATATGTTAATTGTTGGTCTGTAAGATTCCACTCATCTTCCTAATCATTAGTGGAGGTTTTTTTGCAAGAATTCAGTGACATTCATAGGAGTTTGGTTTGCAGATAGGTAAAATTTTGTAACAAACAGATTGGTTATGAACATTTCCAAATGTGCAACATCACTGCTATGCATAGTCTATGGACTCCAGAGAAATTTCAGAGTACCTAGCTGTCTTCCTTCTGTAGTTCTTCATCTGCTTTCACATAGACAGATCTATAAAAGGTCATGAAACACAGTGGTGCTTAGTCATTAATTCATAGAATCATAGAATCATTTGGTTAGAAGAGATCATTAAGTTCCAACCACAAACTGTCTTGATGAACAGTCATAAAAGAATACAAAGTGTTCCTTATGGAAAGCATGAGTAAAGAAAAAAAAATCATCCAGCCTACTAGAAATACAGCCATCTATTTATTGGACACATATTTTGTCTGACTGATTGCAAAATGGCTTTTAAAAGTATATTTTCTATATGTGCACTGGAACATTCTTTTTATGCAGAACTGTAAAAGTAAAATATAGCTTGTCATAGATACCTATTGTTATGACTAAGGATTCATGTCACATATATCATTTTAAATTGTAATAGGATAGGAATAGCATTGACTGTAATAGTAAGTAATATGGTAACAGTAAGAAAAACAGGATATCAAGGATTTTTACTTGTAGACCTATGTATTTTCCAGGAGTAAACACAGAAAATACACCTAATGGCTCATCAGTAACCTCAGTCCACAGAAAGCTGCAGGAAAGTAAAAGCTGTACTTTAACAGCTTTATATTAGCAGACATTTTATAAAATTTGAATGTGCCCTGCTTTTCCTAGTGTTAAGGGTTTTCCCTGTAATTATGCTCATGCCAGGAATTTTTAAAAAAATCATGATCTCTTTTCTGGTCACAAGGGCAAGTAGAACAAATACATATGACTTGCGGCCATATAAATAAGCTCTCTGCTCTCATTTTTCTTTGCAAAAATAGGAAACTTTCACACATTTCTCTCTCAGCATGCTGAAATCAGTGTCTGGCTCATGCCCAGGATTGCCTGGGACAGGCAATGGGCTCACAAAATCATAGAATCACTTTCTTTCTAAAGGATCCCCAAGATTGCCCAGCTCAAGTTCCTGTGCAGAGCAGGTCCAGTCTAGTTAGTGTGGTCTAAGAACATGTAGGTGAGCATGTTAACAAGTTAGCAGTTCAAACTCCTGTAGCACTGCATTTCTGTCCACCCTCTCAGCCTGATTTTTTGATTTATATTTCATAGTCCCATGCGAAATGTCCTGGCAGGATTTGACACATACCGGTAAAGCTTCAGATATTGATACCAATGTCATCCATATCATAGAGTAGAAGTTCTCCGTTTCCAAAGAAAGCAGACAGCACTTTTCAAGAGCACTAATTTCGGAACCACTGTATATCCACTCTATCTCTCTATTCATTCACTCTAATAGGCATTCTATCTTCTAATAGAAAAACTGTCAAGCTGGGCTCTTATCCCTGAGCTGGGGTAGTCAGAACTTACAGCAGGAGGGGCAGATATGATGTCCAAAATTTTATTAACAATTATTTCTGGTTTGGAATATTTATTTGATACTGTTTTCAATTAAAACTTCTAAAATGAGAACTGAGTAATATTATCAAGATGTTTTGCAGACTCTAAGACACTCCTATTATTTTGTAGACAGCATAGAGCTTAAAATTGCTATCCTCTGATTTATTGCAGAATGATGTACAGAGCTGAAATAGCTTAATAATATGTCAGTAACATCAACTCTCCCAATTACACCTCAGAAGTGCATGAAGGATAAACAAACCAGCAATTTCACTCCATTCTGCAAAGAAAAATAAAATGTCTCATTTATTAAAGGTATGTCAAAAGAGAGGTATTATTCTGTGGCCTGAACATAGGCAACAGGATAACACTTCCTGAATTGTAATCAAGGTCAGATAACAGATCTGTGGAAATGCCACAATAATCTACACGGAAAAATAATAAACATAACACCTAATGGTTACTTAAGGACCCTTTGAGTATTATTTGGTATATGTCAAAGTCCAAATTCTAGTGTAAGTAATATGGTAAATGCATGGTACTTGAAGGCTAACATGTTAGGAGCTTTGAAGCCAGAAAAGAAATTATTTCAGTTTTAGCTATGCTGTAGGGTTGTTCTGTCCTCACTTTCTCCTGCCATGGGAGGTTTGTGTGCTTCTACACAATGTCATCAACACTATCTATTGGAAATACTTTTCTCTGACAGAGACTTTTCATTTGCTCTTCACACAGTTTGTTCTGCAGACCACAGACCTTTATGAGTTCAGCTGCAATTAATCTGTAATTTTGGTAATAATAACATTCACAATAGTGAATAGAAACCGTATCTAAATCACATGTTGAATAAGAATATCCTCCATTTTCATACTTGGAACCATCTCAAATAATATACAGGCTCACCATATTCCTCCTATAACTTCAGAACAGTTATTCACTCTTTAGTCAGATCAGGCTTTATTATTAGGGTGTATGTCTTTTGGTGTTTAAATACAATTCTTCTTTACATCAGTGTTTAGTTAGACAACTTTCAACTTTGAATTTATCAACATATTGTATTTTTTCCACAAATTATTTATGTAGTAAAGAAAAATAGATCCATCCATTCCATATTTTAGACCTTAGCTGACAGTACTAAGCTCAGCCTCCTTCTTCAGCCACATAGTCTAATATGAGATATGAAGAGGGTAAATGTATTGTACTATTATTTACAGATAAATTTATTGTATCAAATTCATCAATAGGGCATTAATTTTTTATTTCATTTCTGCTTGTTTCTTAGCTGCAAAATAAGGTCTACATTTAACTACTCACTATTTAATGTCAAGTCTGAGAATATTCAGTTTCAAAATAATTTCTTGTAAAGTGAAATTAAATATTCTTTGAAGAGTTATAATTTGTGTACCAAGGTTATCCTTCTCAAACGTTTCCACCAACAAAGCATAAATGTGTGAAATTCAGAAACACTGCTAAATGTTAGCTTTCCTCTATTATTTGTAAAGTCAAAGATTTATTACAAAAGAATGTGTTTACTTCAAGTAAATATAATAAAAAATACTTTTTCTAATGCCTTGGAAATTTTTCAGAAGTGAAAATGGAAAGGCATTAACACTGGAATGGATGGAAATACCTTAGTATATTTAAATGGCATGTAAAAGTTTTCTTGACTACTTCTGAACTGCTTAAACTTCTAAACTCCAACTCATACAGAAGCTCAAACTTCTAAGTTCAAATACCAGTTTCTATGGATATGCAAGGACCTGTCCACAGGTACAGTGATGACTTTGCTGTCAAAAATGAAGCTAGGAAGCTCAAGGCTTGGCATCTCTGTGCAGCACATAGTCTGAGTGGCTGTCCTGAGCCTAAGCATTTGCTTTCTATCTGATGCCACTTTATAAGCTACAGTTGGAGGCCTAAATAAGTGCCTGAGGCTTTTTTTTTTGACCCAGTGAATATATTAGATAGTTGAGGAAGACAAAATATCTTCATCATTAAACAGTTGCTTTCAAAATAGCCAAAATTAATAGGTAAGAACTTCAAGAGGAAAGAATCTGTATAGGAATTTCTGCTATAATTCACATAAAAGGAACAATTTAAAACAGGTCTATGCACTCTTAGATGGCAGCCATAATCCTGAGTTAATGTCATGGGGACTACAACTGAAAACAATGTGTTTGAACAATATCTAATCTGCTTTGTCCCTGAGTTCCCCAACCCTCTCCTCAGCACTTCCAATTGGTCAAGTTAATATTTGGGTATTTATTTGTATAGTTCCTATATTTGTGTTGTACTGTATTGCACTGATGGTCTAACTACAGCTTAGTGCTGTGTATTGTATCAGAAAGTCCCCTGAAAATGAGAGATTACACCATTCAAATCAGAACTCTTAAGTCATTTTATGACCAAGCTCTGAATCCCTCTGTGCCTAAGTTCCTCATCCGTAAAAGAGATAGTTGCATTTGAAATATCCCATGTCACATCTGAGACATCTTCTCAAAAAAATTATAGGTAGCTATTGCCTCATGACCAAACTGTTATATCTAACACTAAGCAATATAGCCAGCTTTAAATTAATTTTTCTTATCAAATTGAGCTCTCATGTATATGGCCCATAAAAATCTCAATTTTTGAGTGACAATTAATTAGTAAGAACTTTGGGAAACACTTGCTAACAGCATTTCCAGATAATTACCAAAATGGATTCACCAATGAAGTGGAAAAGCACTATGCAGATAAGAAACACCATACACAGGAGAGCTCATATTGTACTTAGGTCTATGAGCCTTAAACAAGGCAATCAAGCAAAAAACTTAACAGATGCCTAAATTCGTGATGTAACAAATGGATTACCTGATGTCAGCATTTTAAGCACTCTGAATAGCTCTTAAGGGCACTGCCCGAAGAAATATCACTGTTAAAGAACATTTATTACCTCACTAGGGAGATATAGATTCACTCAGTTACCCTTTGATTTTTGAGCTGGAGAGCTTTTACAGAAGCATAGACAATACATAAATTATATATTTAAAATGATTTCACCTTGATGAAATTAAATAACTCTTGTCAAGTTGTGCATTTTAGCTGTTTGACC
The DNA here is from genome assembly GCF_000695765.1 of Mesitornis unicolor. Taxonomy (NCBI): domain Eukaryota; kingdom Metazoa; phylum Chordata; class Aves; order Mesitornithiformes; family Mesitornithidae; genus Mesitornis; species Mesitornis unicolor. The sequence goes on along the minus strand of NW_010184951.1, from coordinate 16,891 downwards.
TACCACTAAATTTCAAAAGAGAAAATTACTTTAATATTCAATAAGAATAAGCACTTTATTATAAGGAAAACACCAGAAGCTTGAATATAGTTTGAATTTTTCTGATGATTCTATGTTTGGCTCTTATATTTACAGTGACTAGAAGGAAACCCTGTAATCAGTTGTTTTAATATGATTTTTTATGCCATAAGCTGCTGGCACAATGTATTCTTAGTTTTTCCACTGAGAAAACATCATTTGTTTATTTGAAAGTTCTTTCAAATAATTTTTCAAGTAATTTGGGGAAGAAATAAAACAATTCACTTATTTCCTGACAGGTGTAGAACACTTGCTACAATTTTACAGTGCTAATATAATTAGTGCTAAGAAATAAACCTAAGAAAGTTTAAGAAAGACATTGAAACATAAAATAGCCAAAATTTTACAATTACAGTTATTAAAAGGTAAAGAATTAAATGTATTAAAAGGTAAAGAATTAAAATTCCATCTTACTTTTCAGGTCAGAGAAACACTTGAGTGAAGACTAGTACTAATAAATATGTAAGCCTGATTACTTTAAAATTAATTAATGAAACTGTAGGAAATGACTTGATCAAACTTTTAATTGGAAGAACTTTCATATTTCAGAAGTACAATTTTGTCTCAGAGCAAGAAGATAGTCAGTAGTCCAATAACCAGAATACTTGCCAGTGATTGGAAAGATGCAGATTCAAGATGACTTAAGTCAGGGATCAAATTCTGTGGGCTAAGTTTTTATTTTGTAAGACAATTAAGAATTTTTTAGGTCAAAGGTGCAAGGCCTGCCTTCAGAGATTTTCTCAGAACAGATGAATTCTACAGCAAAGGTTTCTAGACATTTCTGCATGAATAATAATCAGAAAACATAGTGAAAATAAAATAACAGATAGAAAAGTAGAAAAATATCGACAAAGAAATTAAAATTAAAATGAAAAATGTTCTTCATTTACACAGGTAAAAAGGACAGCATAGATGGGACAAATTTAAAATACCTTAAAATAATTCAAACATTCCCCAATATTTAAATGAAAATTTAGCATTATTGCATTTTACGTCTGTGCAGTCAGTACAAGATGTCTTTCTCCTTGTTGTGTTTTGTCAGTAGTATGATGGTTAGTGATTATGTCTCTGTAATGTGGTGTATAGCTTTTCTTTGCTTCTTATCTCAGATCTGGAAGCAAGCACAATGACATACTGCATTTATTAAGGTGCTATAATAGGAAATCAGGAAAGGAAACGGCATTGGCAAAAGATGAAACAGTGAAACTTTTTACAAAGAAGCAGAAATCAGTGATAACAGTGGTCTTTGAGGGATCAAAACTTTACAAAAAGCTTGATATTATTTGTGTTTTGTTGTTTCTAATGGAAAGTGGAATGTATAAAAATTATGTTTTCCATGGAAATTTCAGAGTCATAAAATTAAGGGTGATAGCAGAACTGGCTAAAAATAAATTAAGGCAAATGAAACAGAATTTGAGCATGAACCCAAAAAAATGAAACAGGTGGAAATGAAATAATGGGATTTAGACTGTTTGCTTGTTTTTCTTTTAACTCTTCGCTGATCTTAATAACACTTGGAAAAATCCCATAGGTACATTATATTGGAAAATATCCAGAGAAAAACAAAAAGCAACTGATCTTTAAGCTCAACCTCAATTAAAGAGTGTGATTCCTGAATAAATATGAATGAGTAGATAAGAGTGGCTGGAGACTAGTAAAAATTTATGGAAGAAAGCATGAATAATAAATGAGTGATTAACGTAAGGAAATAAAAGTGAGATATTCAGGATTATAACAGTACATAGAATAAGTCTTTGATAAAAGGTTTTAATAGAGTCTCTGCAGATAAATAAGAACAGAAGAAAGGCTTTGTGTCTCTCCTGTGTCCTCTTTCCAGCAGTGGCTGTGAGTACTTAGACAAGAGTAACAAAACTGCAAACATACTTTAGCTTAATGTCCTATTTTCAGCTCAGTGGTTTACTGATCTAGACAAGTTTCCATGCATTTAGTAACCTACATCAATTTCTTTTCTACAGATATGACTTATTTCCTTCTACAGACATGCTACTTTTTATTTCCACAGTGCCTTTTGATGAAGAATTCCATCCTTTGGAAGAACAATCTTATTTTATTTGTTTTGACCTGGCTTCATTTATTAGTCTCTAGTCTCTGACTCCCATGAAATGCTGAATCCTCAAGCCCTGTCCACATGTCTTCATGACACTTATACCACTCTGTCATATTTCTCCTCTCTTTTCCAGACTTACAAATTGAGTTCTTCTTTGCATTGGAATTGATCCATACTTCTGATCATCCTTGTCTTCCTTCATTTTTCAGTTCTCCATTATCCTTTTAGAGATAATTAATTTTTTAATAATAATTTTTAACATTTATTTCTTACTGCTGCTGAGCACTGAGTTGACATTTTATGGAGCTATCTGCAGTAAAACTATCTGCTCCTAAATGGTATTGGCAAGTTCAGAGTCTATTATTTTGTATGTAACTCTTCCAGCGGCATTTTTTCATATTTAACTACACAGAATTTTATCTGTCATTTAACTTCGCAGTTACTCAGCCTCATAACTCTTCATATCTTCAGCTGACCCCTGTTCTTATTCATCTAAATTATCTAGTATCTTCAGCAAACTTTTGTGCCTCTACTCTCTGTTTTACATCATTTATGAATGTTTTGAGCAACACAGATTGCAGCATATATCCCTGATGAGTTCTACTGCTGACATAACTCTGCTTTCCTGAAATAATTTACTTCTCTTCTAGTTCTTATTTTAACCAGTTACTTACCCATATGAGGACTTCTTTTGCCCTACCAACTTAAATTCTTTTGTTAAGAGTATTTGCCAATGCTCTTTTGGAAACCCAAATAGACTTACTACATTCACGTTTACACTGGCCCAGTGTTGCAGAATCAGTCACTTCTGCTGTTTGGGAAGGTTTGAGCAGAAACATACATATTAGTCTTTAAAATGTTAATCTACTTATCACATGTAATATAAACAGTTTGCAAGAGTGCTGAGTTGCAGAGGCAAAATGAGGTCGATGGCATTACATCTTTTTCCACAGAGAATGCAAGGACCTGCTGTCGGTTACTGATAATTTGCATGCAGTGCACTTAACCAGGAAAGGCACTGCTGGAGCAATCTGCTCTCTGCTCTTCCTTTCTTCCTCTTCTCATAGGAACTCTTGCATCATCCTGTGCTTGTACTCTCTGCTACAGACTGTGTCAAACAAGTTTCCTTTATCAACAAGATGGTGAAACATCCCAGAGGGTTTCTTGACTCTTCCCAAGTATAACATATTAACTCACATGTCCATTAATTCAAGTTCTTGCAGAATACTTATTCCATAAAGGATTAGCAAGGACGATCTATGATTCAGTCATGAGAAATGAAACCAAACACTGCTTAGCATCTTTCTCACAAAACTAAACGAATAATTGTAAGGCAGTTCAGTGGTTAGAATTGGTGCTCTTTATCTTTGACAATCAGCCAGAAGAGGATTTCAAAGGAAAACATAAAAAAAACCCCAAAAACCCAAACAATAAAAACACCCAAACTAAAACAAAACCACAAAAAACTCAAACAAAACAAACAAAACAAACAAAAAATCAAAAACAAAAACAAAACAACAACAACAGTCCAAAAACAGGAAAAGGATTTGTAGTTTGCATGTATTAATAGCTAGTGATGGTCTTGTTCCAGTTCATTTATCCAGTTCTAAAGAACTCATTTATTTATAATTCCTAGCCTCCTCTCTACTTAAAAAAGTATTTCATTTTGCTAGTTTTAACCTACTACCTCATAGTATTGTTTCCACCACATCTTTTGTCTGTTCCTCCCCATTCGTTGCCCTTTGTCATTTAAGGTTTTATAGATCTCTACAGTATTGTAGTCAAAGGAGAACTAGTTGAAAACCCACTTGTACTTTTTGATCATCTTTGAGCTTGCTATTCAGCTGTATCTCTTTAAATGGGGTTACATGTGTGTGTCAAAAATCCTGACTGCAATTCTGAAAATATGTTATATACATCCTGTATTTGTGAGAACTACTTTCTCCGCTCAGTCTTTGACTGCATATATCTAAATGTTGATATTGCTTCATTGGTTTTAGTAAACCTGCTAGTGACGTACATCTCTCTTATCAGAAACTGCAGACTCAACATAACAAATCTATATGTCTCATTGTTTTTAAATGTTCCTGATATTAAATGAATCACAGGTTGAGATTTTTTCTGAAAATAAATGTTATTTGGATCTGTGATGAATAACTGTCATTAAGCAGACTTTAAGGCAAAAATTAATATGAATTTATGAGCAGTCTCTATCTTTCAGGACTGCTGCTACTCTACAGATAAAATATATTTCTAAATCTTTACAGATATGATTCTCTCTCACTTGGATGACGTTTGCCCTTTGCAGACTTGACATGGATATGAGTAACATATTGCAGGATAGACTGAGGGGTTTTAACTAAAAACAGTTAGTCTCTGTTAACTTAGTTCTGGAACTAAGATTAAGTCCTGACTGACAGCATTTACACTCCGGCACAGCATCCTTTTAATGCTCTGACATAATTGTACAGGGTGCCCATACTGCACAATGATCTTCTTAACCACCAGCACCATTTTTGCTATGTTTATTCATTTTATGAATATCACACCATGAGTTAAGCATGTATTTTTTGGAGGGAACAGGTAAGAGATCTCCAGAAATTCCCACACAGACCAACACTCTCTGCCACAGCTTTGTCAGATCCATCTCCTGATCATGCCACAAGACTGTGAGACTATTCTGCAACTGCTACATCATTCTTCTTTCTCAGCAACATGACAGAGCTTTCCTGATTAACTATGCTGTTTGTACAAAGGCAGTTCTGAGCATATTGCATATCTCCACCAAAATGTCAGGAATTCCATTCTATATTAGAAGTTCTCAATCTCAAAGACAGCCTAAGTAAAGACTGTATCCAGTCCTGTAACTCCCAGAGACAAAGATAGAATTGGAATAAATTCCTAGACTTCAATGCAAAAGATCTTCTTTGTGTCTGAAAGTTTGTCATATATACAAAATCATCAAAAGGAAGAAAAACGGAGAATATATATATAACAACCAGGAACATGTAAGTCAACTTGATTACTATTTTATTCCTTTAGACTCAGCACTATTGCAAGTGGTAGTAAAGTAAGATGAAAAGTAAAAAAGGAAATTTATCATACTTTTGTTCTGGGTAAAACATTAGGACAATTATTATCTGTGAATATTTATTATAATGCTAGCAAAAGCATGCTACTACAGCCAGCAAAACAGTTGTAACAAAGCCATCTCCCTGGCTGAGCTATCCCCTAGGGTTTTACAAAGACTGAGTCAATGAGAAAACATTACAATCTTTTTCGAGTTAAATTGCATATACTAACAGAAATTGATGGTATAGCTGATCCTTCACCAATCTAGTAAACCATTAGCTTATGTTTATATATAAAGACCGTGTGTGAGAGAGAAATGCAAACTTTTAGTCTGGAGATATCCATTAAATCTGTCATAAGTAGAAATTTTAAATGAATGAAATTGAACTTCAAGATGAGCTTTGTGAATAATGCTATCTTTATATCCTAGATCTTAAATAATTCACAGAATAGTGTCTCCAGGAAAGTTATTGAAAAGTGCAATGTACATTTTTTGGTGAATTATTTAAGTTTACTGAAGGACTTCTAATGGGCACAGGGCTTTTTCAGGGTAAAGAGATATTTTGTATTGACATTGCAAATGTTTTGAGAAGAGTGCTCTAAAGAATTAGTTGTATAGTGTGCACTAACCAAAATACTGAGCAAGGCATAAACAGGAAAGAGGAAGACAGGAATGCATTTGAAGAGTTTTCACAGAAAGTTCCTGTTCCTAGGGAAACCACGTCCTTCATCCGTACTTCTTCCAAATGCACCTGTCTCAAGGTCCCTCCGACAGTGCAGATCACAATCTGATACCTTGTGAAATGGAAAAAAAAATCATGTATATATAGGTATGTATGTATGTTACAGAGTAATAAGTGGGTTTTTTCATCATCTGCAGAAATCTTAGAAGATTCAATCCTTCACAAAGAAACCTATACATGGCAGCCATTGTATTTTCAATTAGCTTGCAAGTATTTTTACTTTGCTCAAGTATTTTTCTTTGTTGTGTGCCTAACCTCAACTGTGTCACTGTTACAGCTACACTTAACACTTTTACATAAAAAATGCATAAGGTGTCCTACTTTTATTAATCGCTCAATGATTCTTTGCTACATATTTTTTTACAGTGAAGAAAGAATAAATCTGACTATGTATATAGCTGCCTGACTTGAATTCAGGGTTTGTCCCAGAGACTAAATAGATCTGTCACAGTTGTGCCTACAGGCACACTGAGAGCACCAACCTTCAGCAAGCACTGCCTGCCATCACTCTGCCTCATTTAATCTCTTGGTTCAGTGGAACCAAGAAGTTCACAGAACTAGGCATCATTTCTGGTTGAGAATTGGTAGTTTATCAGTATCTGTTATCTCCTACATAAAAATGAACTCTGTTCACGTGAGCTCATTTTCCAATTCATTCTGCCCCATCTTTGACTTAAGAAAAACTAGTTTATGCCAGCACTGGAAAGGTAGATCAAAGAAATACTGACAGAATGAATGAAGATGGAGAGCATAAACTAATGGCATCATTCTCCTTTTCAGACAGGAGCTCACCACTTCCACAAAGCAAATGTAGCTCTGTCTTTCAAATGAAGTGAGAATCACAACGCATAAGAGTGCCAAGAAGGAGACAGCTAGGCTCACCCCATGATTAAAATACTGTCTTCTGTCTCCCAAGAGAAGAGAGACTGAAGACCTTTCAGACCTGAACTCTGGTTTCAGCTTGAAAGAAGAGGTTGGAATTTAAGAAGTGCTTATTTTAGGGATTTATCAGTGTGGCAAGACATGATGTAGGCCATAAACACAGGTTCTAATCTGAGTTTAATGTGTAATATAAAAATGTGTGATTACTATACTTTTTGTAACTCTGTAGAACATGTCAAAATTCAGGAGTTTGCTGTTGTTCCATTTCTGTAGCATATCCACTAGAAAAATAGCATAAATTTTCTTTTTTTTTACACTATGTTCATGCATATTCTTCAAGCAAAACCATAAGTTGCTTCTGTCCTTAAATTTGAGCATGAAGTGCTTTGCCAAACTAGGGTCAGAGAGAAACCTGATTTTTTGAAATGGTAGCTCAAAGGTGAAAATCAGGAGGAAACAAAAATAGGTCTTCAATCAAAATTAAATAAAATAAAATTTTATTTTCTACAACCTATTTCTACTTTCTGGTTTTGGTTATCACTGATGACATGTTGGTTGAACAGAAAGAAGGGAAGACATAGACACAGTTGAAGGACATCACAGTTTGTATTAGAAAAAATATTGCTACTTAGGCCAAATATTTTTGTTCAAAAACAAATTCGGTGGAAATCTGAAGTTTTGGAAAACAAAACCAAATTTTTCCTTAGTGTAGAGTCAGTAACACAAATTTTTTACACTCTCACCTTACAGAAAATACTTATTGCAGTTGGAGTTTGTATGCTGGATGCAGGCCAGGCAAGGGATCTTATTTTTGATCAATCTCAATATACCATCATACCTGAATTTGAAATTCATACTGTATGTTGTTCCAGCAAACTCACAGATGCTGAGATGATAAACTAACTATTCTTTATCACTACTAGTTGTGCAATTAATAGCAAGGTAACAGCAGTTTCTAAATCATACAAAGCAGAAGTTCAAGAAGATGCAGTGGAGAAGATACCTCTTAAAAATGGTGACCAGTGACTGTTTTAATATGGGCTTTGACCAAGTATATGTTACAGCATATCACAATAAATGTTCTAAACATCAACACTGATGAAATATTGTTGCGTGTTTTCACCCATCTGAAATGGAGTTTTGACGCCACACTGCTTAGTAGTTAACATGTTTTGATACCAGGTAGGATTTACTGCTGCTTCATCTATTTTTATTTATTTTTTTTTTTATTTCATATGTCTACTATAAATTAGCAACTTCATTTCTGAGTAGTAGAAAAGCCATTTTGCAGAAGCTGGCCAAGAAAACTTTCTAGGAAATGCATGAAAAGAAGAGGGTGACTCTGATCTATAGCTTAGTGATAGATATCTATAAAACTTAAGTAATGGAAGTAATTAATTTACAGGTTGACAATTCCTGGTCATGTGCTTGGGTGAAAGAGAGAACCTTCACAATCCTAAAAGGAAAGAGCAGGAGGCACTTAGTCCTCCTGTCCTGAAAACAGCTATAATAGGGTGGTGATGCAATAACTAACACAGCTCTGCATTTTCGCTTTTAGGAACTTCACCAACATTGCAGTGCCCATCTCAAGGAAGTCCAGAATGAAATGAAATTATATGACATGGATTGTTCCTGGGAGAGATCAACATAGGATCATCACCAGCATGGCAGCAGCAGGTCTGCACAGTGCCAAGCTGCTGTTCTACAGCTGCATAAGTCTGGCACAGGGGAGGAAAGTTCAACAAGACTAATCTGGGTCTCTAAAACAAGACTAATCTTGATCAATCTGGGTCTTCAAAACAGTCCACTGCACCACACTGTTTTTTTGTCCCCATCCAGTCTAGGAATCCTTGTATCCATAAATGAGGGGAATCATCTGGAAAACAATGTGATCTCAAAACTCAGAGGAGCTGATTTTAGTAGCCTCCAGAAACCTGTCAGAGATGAGTCAGTGTGACATTTGTCACTGAGACAGCTGGCTTCATGGAGACTTGTGACATTGCTCTCATGACAGCAGGTTAATGTCTCTTCCTGGAGTGTAAAACTATCAGAGTTTTCCTGAAAACACTGTAAGGGCATGAGGCAGTCTTTTGCATCTGTTCTCAGGGGTTATCTCACAAACTAGTGTAGCCAGATCACTATACTGACCTACTGTAATCATATTACAATAAATATATTATAATAATAAAATTACGGTGTTAATCTCTCGAAGTAATGCTCTCCATATTACCAACCCTGAACTTTGAATGAATCTGTCTTTCCAAATTATGTGACTGGCTTAAAGTTTATGAGATTTGTAAAAAACAATAAGTTTCAGATTTCCACTGTTTAGTATGTATTCTGAACCTTAAAATGTTCGCAAACATAATGTTTGAACAGACATTCATTTTTAAAAAAGGAACTACAGAATGACGCCATATCTTAGGAAAAAAATATTTCTGATATTGCTTCACTATAGGCTTTAATAAAAATACAATCTGCAACACAGAGTATGTGAAAATTGATATACATATCCCAATAATGCCAATTTTATTTAAATAAATACAAATAATATCTGCATTTTAAAAGCTGTATTTCTTTTACACTGTCCACTGTTACTGCAATATTTCATTTTGATTGCCATAGATTGCCTCTGAGTTCAGGGTAAGCTTGCTTTTTTTTTGCCTTACATTTCTCTCTACTGCTGGTGGACTGACACATCTTTTTGTAATTATATTTTGTGATGAGTGAAGAGGATAATTGATGGTACTTTTTCCCAAGATACTTTTAATTGAATATTTGGCAGTTTTCTGTTCCTCTAAACACTTCACTCCACTATTTCTGTGCTTAGTCTCTGTCTTCATTTCATCTGTCTTGTCAGTCAAGATTGGGGGGGAGAAATATCTATTTTATTATCTACCTTTTTAAAAGAGGAAAGGTGTAAAAAGTGTTTTTCTGTATCTTTCTACATAGATTCTGCTCAGTAAAAAAGCAGAGCAAAATTATTTATATACTAAATATTAGCTTTATATATGACACTGATTTTTATTCATATAAATAATAAATCTTAAAATTATAATTCATCAGGCTTGCTTCTCACATATAATCCTTATGAACAAGTCTCTATAGTGTTAAGCAAAGTTAAGACAAGCATGCCTTGGCATTTTAATTCTACTAAAATTCTATTGCTCCAAGGTGTCGGTTTGCCTTTTCTCTCCCAGCAAATGTGCATGTATATTCACAGTATTACAATTTAAACATTGCAGGCAGCCAAACTGCAAGTACTGCTTCAGCACAAAACCATGGGCAATTTACAGCTCACCTTCTGAATGGGAAATATCTTAAAATATTTTTTCAGAAGTTTTAAAAATAAGAAAAGAGTTTCTCATTGCTGGACAAAAACTTACATTAATTCTAGTTTCCCTTGAGATCTAAAGGGAAAGTGGAAGCTGAAAAGCTTTAGATTTTTGTTTTGAAAATATGCTTTAAATATTATTCGCAGAGCCTGAAATTTTATAAAGAAGATCCATTTCCACCATCCATTGACTTTAAGATAAATGCAGTAAAATTGTCAAAACGGTTCCCACATTTGAAAATTAGGTTTGCATTCAGTAAAATGTGTAAATTTTCTTTGCTGGGTTTGAATTTTTATATTCAAAGTTGTAACTACAAATAATTTTTTAAAAATGGAAATTATAACAAAATATTCAAGAATTATCAAGACAAAGCATGCAATGTAAGCATATGCCATGTAGGCATATGTCTTTCCTCAGAATAGTGTCAAAAAATTTAGGTAAATTGTTCAAAAAGTAATTATCTGTATTAAAATTGAGCACTTGAATTTTTCAGCATCAACTTCAGATCACTGGGCATTATTATATTTCCTCCTAGTTTAGAGAGATGTCACCTACCTGCTGTTCCTGTTAGTTCAGAGGTTTTTTTCTCCCTTCATTTTCAGAAGGGCACAAGGGTTTGGGGGAGTTCTTTTTCATTTGTTTTTGTGAGTCTTCTTTCTCCACAGAATAATTTTTAAATCTACTCTTTTATTACATTTCAAAAAATCACTAGAAATTGAAAAGATCTAAAGACAGGGCAGATCATCTTCTTGTTCACTCTACTGTAAATACCGACTAACTAACAAAATAATGGAATAACATTACATTTAAAATGAAGTCAGAGACCTGTTGCTGGTAAGTAAAGAGATTTAAAGTTTGTGCTTACTGAACATTGACCCTGAACATTTGCTTTGGAGGAAATGCTCCAGCTCACACACTTACACATTGCTTTTAGGCAGAGCTAACCCTGAAAAAAGGACCAGATGAAAACAAAATTTCTTCTTGTTGTTCCTTTTATCACATTGTGAGTGATTAGTGACAGAAATCTCTGGTAGCCAGTTCCATCAGAGCTTCCATCCACAGGAATTTGCAGTGCTGTTAAAAACCAGTGGTAACTCTTTCAGTTCACAGTTATCATATTTCTATTAATTCATACATGCCAATTTACATCTAAGCCAGAAGAGAGGTACTTTTATTTCATTTCCTTTCATATAAATTGGTTTGGATACTTTTGATTTAAAGATATTTAAAGTCATACTGCCAGGCATGTCAACCACTTTGACGGAAGTGGGCATCTTTAATCTCTACCTCACTGGGGCTCACAGATAATTTCCCATAGGAGAATACAACAAATCACTTGATCTCAGCTAGCTTAGACAAACTTCTGAGGTGAAGAATACTGTATCTCACATCACTGAAATCCCTTCAGGTAGATTTACTAGGCACCCCCAGTGTTTTCCTGATGCTTTTTACTAGTATAAAATTAATCTTGCCAGAAAGTAACTTAGTGTTTCAAAAAGCAAAAATATGTAAATTTCTAATCATACCCTTATTCCTTGCTTTTCAGAAGTATGTGCAGCAGAGATATGAAAGAAGGTATACAAAAAGTACAGCATCGTAAATTAAAGAAACACATAAGCACATAAGATCTGTCAAAGACGAGAAAAGCAGTGCAAGGTTTTAAAGAAATGTTGCTAGACAGCAATTAATTTTAATGAAAAAATAAATTGTAGTAAAAGTTGTGTTTATGGTATGTAGTACTTTTTTAACTTCTTTTCTCAGGGATTCCATTCCAGTCCCTATTAATGCTTTGTTTAATCTCTGCTATAAGTGGTCATTGACATGCATAAATTCATCATGTCTACCTTCAAAGAACATTTTTTTCTCATATGAAATAGCATACAGAGTTTACAGATAAATTGAAATTGAACTACTTAATATGTAAAGAAGAATACCATTGATTATGCCTTTCTCCAAGTGAACTTAAAGGTTTGAGTTTAATCTTTCATCAGGATTTTTTTTTTTAAACTTATACGTCAGTTTTGGTAGCTTTATTTTATCCTTGCAGTTCACACAGTAGCTCCACCAACTTGTTTCTGTTACTAAGAATCTTGAAAAAAGTGCCAACACTGTGTCATAAAGAGCCTTTTGTAAATGTTGCTATTGCTATTCCCATAGGCCACTCTTAAGTCAAAAAAGCAGCCTGAAACAAAAGTATATGTATGATTAATCTCAAAGGTCTGACACAATCCAGTAAGGGAAGGAAATTTGCAATCTAATATTAAGGCGCTTAAGCCTGTTGCTTAAAAAAGTTGCAAAAGAGATGTGTAAAAGCCATGAGCTACAGATGAACAGTTTTTTCGCTGCACCTGTGTAGAGAGATCTTCCACCTAGCAAAGATGTTGCCATTGACTTCATTTGTAGAAGAAAAGCAAGTAGCTGTTCAGAGAATAAGACACTGTTATGATGTACAAGAAGACAAAAAGAAGGCAATGCTACCTTAGCCCTTACTTTAGTCCTTGATTAAAGAGAAAGAAACAATTAGGAATAAGAACAATCTATACTGAATGGGGGGGGGTGGGGCGGAATATGTGGGAAGATATCAGTATAAATCAGATCTTACTAAGTGCAGAAAACTAGTCAGAACAGTGAAATCATTGAGGGGAAAAATTGGCAGAAAAAAAGCAATATGAAAGAAAACTAGTCATTTACTTAAATAAATTAAGGACTAAACAAACCTTGGGAATAGCACATTCCCATTATTGAATGAAGAGATAATACTATTAACAATATGCAGAAAAGGCAGACATTCAAATACACAGCTTCATTTAATTTTTTATAGAAGATATTATACATACACACACACATAAACACAGACACACACACACACAAATCACAGGAAGACTGTGAGGCCCTTTTCTGTTCATCAGCAAGTGACAGTTACCTCCTACACATAAATATTTTAAAACCAGCAGCCTGACCAAATCTTTATTCAGCAGTTTGTATTCCAAAGCATTCATGGAGATCTCTGGCTTGAGTCCACAACGTGCTCTTGCAGCAGGGAAGGTGAATGGTATCCTGGGTTGCATTGGCAAAGCATTGCCAGTAGGTTGAGAGAGATGATCCTTCCTCTCTACTAAGCACTGGTGAGGCCACACTTGGAGTATTCTGTCCAATGCAGGGCTCACCAGCATGAAGGAGACATGGACATTCTGGAGAGACTCCAGTGAAGAGCCATGAAGATCATGCAAGAACCAGACAGGAGGAAATTCTGAGAGAGATATCTAGGACTATTTAGCCTAGGGAAGAGAAGTCTCAGAGGGAATCTTAGTGTATGTAAATACATGAAGGGAGAAGATGGAGTCAAGCTCTTTTCACTTGTGCCAAATGACAGGACCAGAGGCAATGGGCACAAACTGAAGCACAGCAGGTGTCATCTGAACATCAGGAAACACTTTTTTCACTGTGACCAAGCACTAGCACAGGTTGAATAGAGAAGTTGTGGAGTCTCCATCCTTCAAGATATTGAAAAGATGGAGGATGGACAAGATGAACTCCAGAGGTCCATTCTAACCTCAAACAGTCCATGATTTTATTGGCATATTTTATCATTATTGTCCCTAAATTATATATTCAGCTGTCTTCCTTGCATTTATTACATTATTTTCTTAGGTATGTAAATTTTGAAGGACTAGTTCCTAGCAAAATATGAACCTGATGCAAAAGCCATTGAAGACAGCAAGGTCCTAAGTGACCACATAATCTTATTTCCACACTTTCGTTCTACTCACTGAACAAAATAATACAGGAACAGTAAAAGAACAGAATAAGGACAAGGGCAAAAAGATTATTTGTGCACTTGGGAGGTTAATAACTGTGGTTCTGCTTTTTTCATAAGCTAATACATAATTATTTTCTTCAATTAGATGAAATCAGTTAAAAAGCTTAACTAATCAATTACTGAAGAAAACTTAAAAAGGAAAAAAAAGGCCCCAAGGACCTTAAATTCACATTATTTAACAAGTTAAACAAAGACAAATGAATGCTAGTCATGTACTAGGCACTGTAAGAAAAACTTTCCTCTTTCAAAATTTCTCTGAGTGAGTTAGATTTTTCTGACTTCATCACTTAATTTTTTAATGAACCTTTAAAAGATTGCTTCTGGTACTCAAGCATCAATATTCCATTTCCCATAGTTTTGCCAACTTTCACCAATAATGTTGCATAATCTTCCAGATAAACACTACTAATAGTGTACCGGTGTAATTTTAGAAGACGGAGTATTTTCATAGGCACTCTGGCGAACAAGCACTTTTTATTGCTGGACCACTGGAAATGGCTTTTCCAAATTGGCTGCAAGAACACTTTCCAAAATTTGTCAGAAATCCTTCTGGCGGATACTTTGGGCTTCTGTTCTCACTTGTTCTGCAGCAAGCAGAACACAATGAGGTCAACAAGAGCTACCAGACACACAAAAAATAATTAAAAAACAAAATAAAGCAAAATAAAACAAAATAAAGCATAAAATAAAATAAAATAAAGCATGAAATAAAATAAAATAAAATAAAATAAAATAAAATAAAACAAAATAAAATAAAATTTTTAAAAAGACAAAACAGATCTCCTGAGTTTATTTGAAAGTATGTCAATTAAGGCCATAGGAAATCAATGAAATATCTTACCTCATCTGCTACATAAAAGTCTATCAGATTGCATCCAGTTACTTATGTGTGGTGCCCAGAAGATCATCTTATTTCACTGAAGTATGTTTTACTTGGAAAATATCTGGTTTCAGAAAAGGTCTTTATTCATAGAATCTCTGTTTTCATTAGTACTCTGTCTCAACTGCTGATAATTACTTTCTTAAAAACCAGTGACCTATATATTTCAATTTGTGCACCTTACCACTGCAATCATACTTCCTGATATAACTTTCTTCACTAGATATGAGAGTAGCAGGAACTCAATTTATTCTCTCCAGGAAGATGCTATACATTGAGACAATTTTCAGCCTTCCTTTTTGGGAAGGAGTCATTAAGACTAAAAAAAGAGGCTATAGCAACAAACGTTGAACAAATGTAGATTCTCTCCAGACCTGTTTTTCAAAAAATTTGAAAAAATGATTCTTTCTGTCTTAATTTCTTCATAAATGCCTATGCATTTTTCTCTCATAAAAATGTGCCTGTATGTCATCCTCACCACTGTTTACAGGAATTCTAGATGTGGTATCTAGAGAATTTTGTCAGTAGTAATTTTGTATTTACTTCCAGATAATTGATTAAAAATATGAATAGACCTAGGCTTAATTCTGAACCCTCTGGAACCTCATAGTAATATCTCCATTCATGGTAGTTCCATTTGTCAACTACTATAAGATATTCGTCAAGTGGTCAGGTCCATTTAAAATGCTGGTTACTGTAACGTGTAGTTATGTAATGATTAGTCTTCACAAAAATTGTAGTGAGGTGCTAAGTAATATGCTATGCAGTAACTTTATCAAAAAAACTTTCTTATCCCCAGGGGATGAACTGCTTCTTTATATACAATATATGTTCTTTCTTCCTATGTGTTTAACCAGTATTGTCTTTAACATTCTATTATTAACCTCTATGTTAAAAAAGCAATTTAGAGTGTCTCATTTATACACATCTTGCCATGAGGTTTTAACCTACCACTGTGGACAGCAGAACTGATTAGTCTGTAATGTCATGTTATTTTAACATTAGAGTCTCATTACATCCTGTTTTAATCCACATAATACAAACAACTAGTGATTTAATATACACTGTTTTCCCCTAGAATGTTACACCAAAAGTGCGTAAAATGCTATATTAAAACCAGTATATATTAAAACAGTAGTCTCTTTCAGACAAACCTGTGACTGAATAAAGTAAGAAAATTGGGTTCATTGTACAGAACAGTCTCTGTATAGCTGTACTGGTCTGTAATTAATTTCATTTTAGTACTTAACTTTTTTACCAGCTGAATTCTGTCATCTTTTTTCTTATTTTGCTAGGGACTGATGCTAGACTAAGTTATCTTTAATTCTTGTTCATTCCTATTGTCTTACTAGCACAGTATCAGCACTTCTGCTGTCTTTGCCTGTGCCTCTTTGACCGTATCAGCAATCACAGAATTACAGAAAAGCTGTGCTTGGAATGGATCTCTGAGTTGCCTCTCTACTCTGCTCTCATGAGACCCCACCTGGAGAACTGCATCCAGTTCTGGAGCCTCAATATAAGGACATCGAGCTGTGTGAGCGGGTCCAGAGGAGGGCCACAAAGATGATCAGAGGGCTGAAGCACCTCCCCTATGAGGACTGACTGAGAGAGTTGGGGCTGTTCAGCCTGGAGAAGAGAAGGCTCTGGGGGGACCTTATTGCGGCCTTCCAGTTCCTGAAGGGGTCCTACAGAAAAGCTGGGGAGGGACTTTTTACAAGGGCAAGTGTCGTGGTTTAGGCCCAGAGCATAACTGAGCACCACAATGCCCCAAAAAGGGCTAGTCAAAATAAGGACTGAGAGGGCTTCTCACCACTTAAACAGGTCACAGGCACAAGACAGACTCATCATAAGGAATACAAAAAAAACAAAACCAAATTTTAATTTATTACCAACATCAGAGTAGAACAATGGGAGATACAACCAGATCTTAAAATCAAACACCTTCCCCCCACCCCTCCCTTCTTCCCAGGCTCAACTTTTAACCCCGGTTCCTTCACCTTCCCCCTCCCCCTT
>NW_010184950.1:35735-60429 GCF_000695765.1 Mesitornis unicolor | reverse complement strand
AGTTCTATTTAGCTCAAACCAGGACAGTATTATTTAAAATAAACCAAACATTCTATGCTTAAATTGTATCTTGTTTTGTGCCATTTTAATGTATGCAATTGCATGTGACTTCACAATTATGTTCTTGCTTTTGTTGGTAGTTATTGCAACTGATGTAAGCCTACATTTGAAATGGAAGAAAGGCTTAAATTATGAAATTTTTATTAGCATCTTACACAGCTCCATGATATCTGACTTGGCTCCTTGGACTAAAATTAGAATGTAAAACTAAAAGAGAGATTAATTTCTCTAAGATCATGGAGCAGTCGTTGCCTAGAGGACCATAACACATACCTCTATAACGGCCTTTTGAGCAGAATCCAGTAAAAGGAAAATTGCTGCTGGGCTCTTATGCCAAGAACCTCCGGTTTACTGAATATAAATATGCATTTTACCTATTGAACTACAGCAGCAGAGATGCTTAAGAGTTTACTTTTTGCAAACAAAGATTTCTGGTCTTTTTGGAACCTGTTCCTTGTGTGGCGTAATGGTTTTGTGAGTCTGAGTTTCCACATCTGGGAATTCTTTAAAAATGGCAAGATATAGCAGGTGTAGAATTTTTTCTCTCTGAAAAAGTTGACATCAACTTTCTGGGGGCTACATTGTCTGAGAAATAAATCAACGAAAGGGTGAACAAAGTGATATCATAAGAACATATTTTTAGAAAATAAATTAATTTTTCATCTTAGAAGTATTTACACATTAATGGAATCTTCTCCTTTTTTGATTGAAACCAGACTGTTCTACTGGTGGTGTGTCCATGGGATTTGTTTTTGTCCAGTGTGTTTTGTCAGTCAAGGCAGATGTTTTTGTGTCATGGTTTATACTGTTGCTCTATCACTCCATACCTCCTCCCCACCCAGGAAGGGGGCTTAGGAAAAGGAAAGGAGATTTGTGGGTTGAAACAGAAATATATTTAATAAAATAATAATAATAACCAACTAATATGAATAAAAGTTATAAAATACACAGAGTTAGCCAATATTAGTGCCCTTTGGGATTGCAGTGAGCAATTTGCTGTCCTTCCTTGCTCTTTGGGAAAAATATCTCTTTTCAGTATTTCTGAGGCTTGTGTTGAGATCCCATTTGTTTTCTCTCGAAAGTCTCTCCTCACTTGTGATACAAGCTCACAGCTTGCTGTCCTGACTCTGCTGTGCGCTCCAGAAAAACTTCCTGATGTTCTTAGTTACTTTTAAAGAAGGAACAAACTCTCTCTGCAGTGTGTTCCACCTCAGCCAGACTGCTTCAACCAAAACAATATGAACAGACAGTTTTCCTCTTTGGAGAGTAATTGCACCTTCTCTTGATAGACCCATACTATGCCTACCTATAGTACAATCCATATTATATATTCTACATATTATGTATGTATAACAATACATACTGTGTGGCAACATTATATAGAAGTATATAAATAAAATACATTTCTAAGCAGGTAATTCATATACTTTCTGCTAAACTCAACATAAAGAACATGCAAATTTTAAATCAGGAAAACTGTTAGGCATTCTGAAAGCTCAAGTCTTGGCCACATGTTAAGTTAATACAAAAACTTTGTTCATTTTAGGAAAGGAATGACGGAAAATTAATGGGATTTCAGTTTAAGTCACAATCTATGTTAATTTTTATCTTCTGTCATTCATTTGGCACATTTTCACATCTCTGCTAGCTTCTGAGTTTCAAAATTATATTAAATCTGTTTTATGAGCTTTTGCAAGCACGAGATTTTGCAAGGCTGAGGTATATTACATGAGATACAGCATTGACTGTTGTCTTTTTTTGTATCAGGAAATAAATGCAAAATGAAGACTAAAGCAGCATTTTTTGTCATTGATAAAACTAAATTCCTTGTTAACCTGGCATTACAGTCCTATGCTTACTTTTTGTATTTTACATTAAATTTATTTTTATATTAGTTAATAAGTAGGTGTATATGAAAGTTTTTTCCTAAGGCTTTCTTCATGTTGCTTCGCTGGATAGAAGGGAATATTTCTGCTGCACAGTGGGTAGTGAACACTCTAGAAAGCCAAGAATACCGGTGCTTTCTGGTGGACCGGAATGACAATGAAGCATATGCAGCACAACATCCTTTATTTATTTGCCCAGAGACTTGCTTGTTGATTGCAAGAAAATGAAGAAAAATTAAGGTACCTGCTCCAGTGGAGCAGTTAATGTACTGCAGAGTGCAGTGGTTTACTTTTCCCCTTTTCTAGAAAGCTGTTTGTCTTTCTCTTTCAGATACCTTATTTTAGTTTGCTGTATTGCAAAATTAAAAGAGCTCGTTACTTCAGCAGTCAATACTATTCTTATAGGATGCTTTGTAATTTGGTAGCAGGTTATTAAGCTCAGAGCAGTGCTGATTTTGATGGCTGTTTAACTCAGCAAATTAGCTTTAGCACATAAATCCTCAGGGTTTGTATATGCCTTATCAAAAGCCAGGGGTGGAAGAAACAAGAACTTGTTGCATTCAATAAATTACTGTACTAATTTTTCATAAAGCATGGGAAAATTGCGGTACAGAAGTCTCTTCAGAACAGTTCTGACACATTACTGCTCATTACGAATAATTATGAAACAGGTCCACTGGGTGTCATTTTGAAATATCAGCATCTGCCACCACAAGTGTTTACAGTAATTTTAACACCTTACTGTGTTTAAATAGTTTGTGGAATATGAAAAATTGCATTCACAATCATTCACATAGAATTGCAATAGAAATTGTGCACAATGAAACTGGAAAAATCAAGTGAACAGCTGAACGAGTGAATGCAATCTTGTTTGATACATGAAAAATAAGAGTATGCTTGTATCTGGTAACTTCAGCCTGTTATGGCACTTTGAGGACAAGATGAGCTGAGAAAATCTTAATGTCAGTATCTTTTATGAAATGCTGTTTTAGAGAAAAACCACATTTTTTGTTTGTTTTATTTGATCAGGAACTTAATGATAGGTGTTTAATAACTGTATTTCTTGTAATTCAGTATTACAGGAGTGGAATCGCAAGTATAACTTCATGGTTTTAATCCCACTAGCCTGATTTCAGTCAGAAACTGGGAAGTGGTGGTGAAACTGTAAGGAAAGTTTCACAGCCTTTGCATTTAAGCCAGTCATCTCTGTAATGATCTCATTCCTTCCCCCAACACTGTTCCTCCCTATTATTCCATGGTGAAATGGTTGAGAGCTTAACTGGTTGATAAATATTTATTTCATATGTTTGGTTTTGAGTGTTGTTGGTTGGTTGTTTTGAGGTTGTTGTTTGTGTTGGTTTTTGCTTTTTGTTTTCTTTTCAGTTTACATTGATTTTACTCTGGTTTAACTTCTGAATGAGATAAATGCCAGTGCCTCCTCAAAGAAAACTGTAAGGACTGTGTAATACTTAAAAGGTGGAAAATATGAAAGTTGTTCTAGCTTCATTCTTTAAGCTGAGGTATAGGGGTAAAACTGTTGTGAAACTGCATGCCAAGTTTAAAAGTTATCAGCCTGTCAGATTTCTTCCCACAAAGAAATGTATGTAAGTTTTCTTATCCAGAACTGAAGTTGTATATTAAGAGAAAAATATCTTCTTGACTAGCTTTCCAGTTACAGGAGGTACTTACTAACATCTGCTTTGAAGTCATTGCATGATTTGTTTCCTATTAATTTCTTTGATCACAGGAACAAACTGTCAGCATCAGAGTCCTTTATCACTTTTTATTTTTCCTCTTAAATGTACTATATCAGAAACATGTTAGAATATAATTAGTATTATTAACAGCTATATTAATATATGCTGCAAAGAATAATAATAGAAAGGCTTTGAAATTTTCATTTTTTAATGTTTTATAAGAGTTGGCAATATACTGATTTTTTTTTTTAATTTTATGTCACTGCAGTTCTTTTGTAGATTTATAGATTGTGTGGCCAAACTGATGTGTTATATTCACATGACCTGACCTCATGCCTTCTTGTTGCATCCTGCTTGAGAGGTGGGAGGACAGTGACCTGCAAATCCCCTCAGACTGAATTAAGATGCAACAACACCAAACAATCAATTAAATGTGCAAAATTTGAATTAATCTGTTTCATGGGGACTACTGTAATTTTTATGTAATGCTTCATTTTGTCAAAACATTATTCAGGATTAAACCAGATGCTGTCCAATTTATGAATTAATTTTAATGTTTGTAATGAGCGTCATCTATTTCTTCTAAAACTCTTGGGTAGATGTAGATGTGTTCATGAAGTATTTAATAGTGTTCATGAAGGTACACTTTTATTCATATAAGAAGGAATTTATGGTTCCCTACTTTTTTTTTTATTACTCTTAAGTTCTTCTGAAGAAGTCTGGAAACTGCTGAAACTCTTTTGGCTTCCTCTGTTTAGTGCTTTATTGCCCACTGGTTACATGAGTGCTTCATAAATAGTTGAATAGGTGCCTGATACTCCCTGATCAGCAGTTGTAGACAAGATGTTTAAGTGCTAGGAGTAGCCACTAGAGGCCAGTTGTTATAACTAACAGGAGTAAAAGCCTGCAGCCGGCTGCACAAACTAACCCACACCAGTTACCGGAAAATCCCTGAAAAAGCTTTCTCCTGAAGAAAAGCCTGGGAAATGGGTGAGAAAGAGAAATTCTGTTACAGGAGGCCTCAAAGGCAGCTGCACTTCAGCCAAGCTGAAGAAGAAAAAAAGGATGATAGTTACTGGACAGCATCCTCTACAGGAGATGGGAGCATACTTTGCCAACCAGACTCAGTTTCTTGGGAAGGTTGCTGCTTTCCAGGCAGTTGGATCCAAGAGGTTCACAGAGAAACTCCCAAAGTGTTTCTGATCCTCAGGCTACTATCCCTTATTGCTTATTCATTTGGTAGTGGTACTGCCAAAATGACCTGTAGTGTATAAAGAGTGACTACAGGACACTGATGAGGATGAGGGGCATGTGACCCATGGTGTTCTCCTCTATCCTGCTGGTGAAGAGGAAAGGCTTGAGGAGGACTAGACAAATTCCAGGTTAACAGTTGGCTCCAAAGCTGGTGTCCATAGACAGGGCTTTTGACTTCTTTCACTGAGGAGCAAGGCCTGCTGAACAGGAATGGTATTGTCTGATAAAGTGAGACAAGAACACTTTTGACAACAGGCCTCTAATCTTGTGATAAGAGCTTTAACTTGATTATGTCAGGGAAGGGTTGTCATAATCTGAAGAGAAGGGAAGGCACATGGGACAGTGAAGAATTGTTTTGGAGACATGATGAGGTGGCTCTTGTCTTCCCCATGTGAAAACTGGTACACAAACACACACAACGTGGGAAGCAAATGGGGACTTGGGAGCCCATGCACAATTGCAGAGCTGTGACCCCACTGCAATTCCAGAAGCATGATGGGATTGCTTGCATGACTGGAGTGCTGCAGTAGATGCATATAAACTCTCAGGAAAGATGGACAAAGGTGGGTAAGAGAGGTTGTGTTCCATATGGAATAGTGGCTGGAGAAAGTTTTAAGAAGGAAAGGAGAAAACCAGTCAGTGTAGCAGCACTGCATTTTCAACAACTGAAAGAGAATGTTATTACTGAGCTTGTTAATAAATTAGCTTTGTGGAATTTTAGGGTAACAAAGATTGTCAGTTTACGTTTGGATTTTGTATACAACATAATTTTCATAATACATAGCCTGAGAAGGTGTTAACGTTGCTGTGAATCACTGTATCTTTATATCCAAGGTCCTCTCTGCTGAGATTCCCTTTAGAAGTGATGGATTAGAAGTTGTTTTGCTGTTTGATTTGTTGGTTTGTTGTTTTCTTTATGTACTCCACTAGGAACTGAACTGACACTGTTTACTTATAGCATATTGGCTACCAAACAGTCATGAGAGTTCAGACGGTAGTATTTTTCCATTCTTAACTGCTTAGGTTTTATTCAAAGAAGTGAACTAAAGGTGAGAGACTTCATTGTATATCCCTGATTTAGCTGATGTTTTCTGAAAGGTTTAAGGTCTCCACTACCACTGTCTTATTATGTGACTACCCTGATCACATGCAGGAGAGAAATAGAAAATTTACAAGTCTTTTATGAATTTTTAATTCTCATTAAACTAATTTCTTTATAATGTTCTACTGCTTACTTTCTCCTGAAAACTATTTGGTGCAATGCCAGGTGCAGCATTAAGAAAATTACAGGACGACAGAAGGTAGTCAGTCCCCAACCTCTACTGGTACATGGGATTGTTCTTCCCCAGATGCAAGACTCTACTCTTGCCCTTGTTGTATTTCATTAAGTTTTTCCCCACCCAACTCTCCAGCCCATCCAGGTCTCATTGAATGGCAGCACAGCCTTCTAGAGTGTCAGCCACTCCTCCCAGTTTTGTGTCATCAGCAAACCTGCTGACAGTGCACTCTGTTCCCTTGTCCAGGTCATTGATGAATACATTGAATAGTACTGGTCCCAGTACTGACCCCTGGGGGACCCCACTAGATACAGGCCTTCAACTGGACTCTGTCCCATTGACCACAACTCTCTGACTTCTTTCCTTCAACCTGTTCACAATCCACCTCACTACCTGATCATCCAGACCACACTTCCTTCATTTAGCTGTGAGGATGCTGTGAGAGATAAAGAAACAATTTCTAATTAGAAAATCAAACTCTGTCTTTAATCAATAACTTTCTGTTGGGTAACTTTGTAAGGCTGGGACATTTTTATGAGAAAATATCACTGTCTATGCGTTATTAACATTTTATAAAAGAAAGGCAATAAAAATAAATTTGTAAAAGATAATAGTTTTTAAAAATTGCTCAGAGATACTGATCTGCCTCTTCTATATTTTTACTAGCAGTATCTTCAGAAAGCTGTAAAATTTGGGTAGACTTGAAGATTTAATGGTAGAACAGAAACATGACAAAAAGAGGCTGACCTCTAAAATCTTTCAACGTGCTTCAGTAATGATGCACTATAAATTGTCATTATTCATTATTTCCCAGGAACACACAGAGACTATAGAACGTATTTTTTTGTAAATATTTTTCTTTGATTCTGCTTGATTTATCTTCCTCTATTTATCCTGGTGTAGGATAGTCCATGTTTGTTAGTTTTATATTTAATACCTTTTTTTAACAAGTTGCTTTGCTAAATGATATCCTTATTAGCACTGAAATTTCAGTGGAAGTCAGTGATTTGTAAGGACAGTAAGGACTGATGTAAACTACAGTTGCATCTCTTTGTTTGAATTGAAAATTATAGTGTAGGTGAGATTTAATCATGCTTTATTAACAGGGGATATATTCTCTGTCATCTGAGATTACAGAAATACGGTTAAATTCTAGAGACTTGAAATTTGCTCGCTAATTATTGTTCGCAAAGCTATAGCTACAGTGTTTAAATTTAATTTCACTTACCTAAAGAGTCTGACCAGAAGGAAGGGTATACTAGAAGGGTATACTCTATAGGTATATTAGAAAGTTTTAGAGGTGTAACCATCATGTTTGTCTGCTGATGTGTCAAGTCCAACTGTTAACCTTGCACTGACAACTCCAGCACTAAACTATGTCTCTAAGCACCATGTTTCTTGAGAGCCCAGAATATGTGTTACCAAACTGTTAATGTTGCAAGTTAAAGAAACATGCCACCTCTCTGTGAATTGTGTCATATGCTTGTCCTATCTGAACCCTGCAGACTCATTCTTGATGTGATTACTGCCTTTCTGTGGAGATGGGCTAAATTATTGAGTGCTTGGCCAGCTTGCCAATCTGCTTGGGAGACTATGGTTGCACAACCAGGCCCAAAGTTTTTTGAGGAGTTATATTGTTAAATAAGGACCCAGAACAAATACTACCCAAGCAGAATTAGGGACATATTGTATTTATTTTGGATCTTTACAAGATTATTTGTAAGATAGAAAGCACTGCATGTTATTAGATTAGTTTGGAGAGCTGCTTCGTCTTTCTTTTAGTTATGGAGGGGGTTTTGGTTGTGGTTTTTTGTTTGTTTGGGGGGCTTTTTAAATCAGTAGAAACAAGTACATGAGACTAACCTTTGTTTTATAATCTGTTTCTAATTTACTACAAGACTGTGCTCTGTTTAAGGAACAAAAATATCCCAGTAGGATTGGACATGTATTTCATGTATTTATTAGATGTTGTGGGCCCGGTTTCAAAGCCTAATCTCAGGTCTTCAGAGCTTTCTTAGTTCTTTGCGAAGGCAACCTCTTCTGAATAACATTGAGGTGAGGTATGTTTTCTTAATTGTTAACCACTAAGTCCTCTTTTTATGTTTGAACTAAGATCAGTCTCACTAGTGCTTGGTAATTAAAGAAAGACTTTTAAAAATAGTGTTGGCATGCACAGCTCTCATTTATAATCCCAGACCCTGCTCCCATTTACTGTAATCTGATTACTAAGTGACTGTTACTTATTCTCATTCTGGCTCTGTTTGAACCCTGTACCTGTAGCATTCCTTGTTTAGTTGTTCAGCCTAGAGAAATCAATTCTAAAACCAAACATGCAGAACTTTTTGAGGACAGCCTCTAGCAAACTTGTTTTTACCCAAAATGCAAATAAAAAAGCTTCTATTTGTTGTTTTAACTTTAAAAATGTATTTTGTTTTAAAGAGCATAAACTAAGGTCTGGTATGACATAACCTCTTTAACTATTAATAATTAAATGTCATGAAAAGAAGTAAGACCTCTTCAAAAGAGTTAAAATAATAGTAAATCTGCTCAGTAGCTTGACTTAAGGATAAAATATCTCAAATGAGTTCTACCATCTGCAAGAAACTATGTCTTAAAGAATTCGGGGGGAGAAGGAAAAAAGGGTTTACCATTCCTTCAAATCTGAGCTAGAAGTGCTATACAGAGGTGAGAGTGGGTGAGAAGGAGACAGAAGAAAGGAGGAATATCACTGTAATCTAATATATTTCTATTAGTGAGTTGCAAGGCCCCAGTAAAAAAAAAAAGAATAATTAAAAAACCTCCAACTAACAAGCAAACAAAAAAACACCAAAAAACCCAAACCAAACCAACAGACAAAACAAAAACCTACCAAACAAACAACAACAAAAAGACCCAAAACAATAGTGGGGAGTTATATAGTTGACTGTGAGGAAGAGGAATTAAGTAGACATTCAACTGTTGAACTGAAAATTGGACAAATGTGTATTTGTTCAGTTGGCTAATCCAAAGTTTATGCTATTTCATCCATTTTTAAAAAAGAAGTGTATCAAAAAATGATAATTAACAGTGGTAAGTTAAATAGCAAGGGATACTATATTAATTGTGGAACTAGTAGTTCTACCATCTCTTTCTAGGAATGTGTATTTTCTTAATCATTTATATGTTCTGGTTTTTGTTATTCTTAGCACTTATTCCTTATTTACAAATTCTTCTGCCTGTTAAAATATGCACCAACTATTGTTTAGACCTAACCTGGATAATTTTTGATGTGTTGCTTCATAGTCCTCTCTAAACCCATTTTTGGGGTTCCTTGCATATTCTTCATTAGCATAATACATGATAATTAATTCTTGTTCTAATCCATTCCTAACTCCTATTTACATTATACTGACTGCACTTATTAATCTCCAGCTTTATTTCACATGCACTGTTGAAGGTAAACACGTACATGTACCCTATATATGCAAAAGCTCTGTCACATCTTTATTGTAATGGTTTGTCGAACTTTCTAAGAATAGTCAGGCATGACACATTTTTTAATTGTTATTTTTGCTAGGCTATTGCATCCATATATTTCCCTATAATTGAATAATTAAAAATAAACATCAAGGGAGTAGAGTTCATAGGAATAAAAACATGAAACTCTAGCAGTAACTTGTATTAAAAATGTATAGCTGAAAAATAATTAGCATTAACTATAATGTAAAAGGAGGAGGAGGAACACGAGCGACCTGATGATGCATTGTGTCCTGTTACCTGTAGTTTCACATAAATGTCTCATTATAATGCTTTCATTCAATTCCTCAAGTTCTGTCATAGTTAGTTGCATATTTTGCTTTTATTCCTTTGCTTCTGTCAGCACCTCACTTTCTGAAGGTGAGTTTTCTGCATTTTTAGACTATATTTCTTCAGGTTTATGTTGTTCTGTTTTGTTATTGTGCTGTGATTGTCATTGAGGCTGGTGTTTTTTGCTCTGATTGTTTTTGTCCTGTGGTATATTTATAAAGAACACTTATACTTGCTCTCAGCCTTGGTTTGACTACCCTCTCAATAGGTTTTTATTCTTCTCCATGTTGTCTCCTACTTAATAGTAACATCTCTTTTTCTGTTCCACTTCTCGTTTATCATTCTTAAACATGTCTGATCAGTACATGGAATTCCAGATCATATCATCTTAATGCTTTGTGCAATAAAATTAGTGTTGTATTTCCTGAAGATTAATCTGGTTTGTCTGTTGAAATTAATATTTTGGGGAAAAAGTCTTGTATTTTTTATACTGTGATCTCTCTGGCTTCTCTGAATGCTCAGAAGTATGAGATATTTTCAGGAGATACTGTTGAACAGAATACCATATGTATTTGCCATAGTTGCAGCTATTCTACAAAGTTTGAGAAGCATAAGTTTGTAAGTATCACCAGATGCGCAAGTTATAGGCTTCAGTTCTGCCTACATCTGATCTCATATGCTATGTCTGCATTCACTGGACATAGATGGACATGCACCAATTTGGCCTTAAAAGAATCTGTACTTTATTTAGACTGGCATTCCCTATGTAATCTGCAGGATGGTTACATTCAATGTGTCCCAAAATTTGTATTGGTTCTAGAAATAATAACTCTTTGCATCAAAATTTGCATTCTTCCATGACTGCATCACCTTTGTGACTTAAAGTAGTTATTCAATCGAATAATGCAGGTTTCTTCTCCTTTCCTTAGTTAAAGTATCTGCAGACTGGATCTGCAACTTTGATCTTTTAAGTCTCTAAATTTGATTTTGTAAAGAGTAAATTACCGGGTTTTTTTAGCCTTTAGTTGTTGAGTCCAGACAGACTCAACAAACCTGCCTTTGAAGTCTGCCATGTAGCCACTCATTAAATTAATGAACTACTACAATGCTTATTTAGTTCCTAAACGTATTGTGGTGGACTAGAGGATCATGTGTTTAAAGCGTTAAAAAATATTTGGTGGTGTTTTGAAGGAGACAAGGGTGAATGGAGATTTCACTGTTAAAACATGAATAAATTGTGACAGAACTACTGGCTTTATTTACATTTATGTTAACTGTAGTATTGGTGTCCAAGTATATTTCTTCTTCCCATGTTATCCCATACCCTAATCAGAACTTCCAGGGAACTTATTTTAGTCCATAGTCACGTCTTTTCAGCTTAAATATGGAAACAGCTGAAAGTGAACAGAACAAGGCTGGTCCAGATGGTCTCTCCCATGGTTTGTGCAACATCCGTAATCTGTTAGTGTTATTTAATGAAGCCATTCATGAAAGGGTTGCGATTCTTTCTCGGTTACTCCTACACTGCTATTGTCATTAATCATTCCTGGAATTAGCTTTCTGAATACTGAAATTATATTATCTGTTTGTTTCTGAGAGAGAATATCGTGCAGAAAATTTGATAAAAACTTTTAACAGTGAAGTCAGAAGCAGGTTTAATAAACAAGGTAGTACTGCAGAACTGATTTCAGGAATCCCAAGTAGGCCTTTCCTCCAGAATTTACCTTTTCCATCGTCCAAGGACCGAGAAGGATTTCCTCTATCCAGGCACACAGTAAAGCATTGCAACGCTACTATTCTGCTGATCAGATAAGAGCAACTAGACTCTAACTGTTTTAATGCTTTATTAGCAATGTGTTGGATTTTTTAATGTAAAAAATAAATTTAGTATATTTAATACATTATTGCATACTTCAAATTTGTGATATATATTTGACACACATGTTATGTACCAGTTACATCTGGCTGCTATTGTTCATGTTTACAACTATTCTAGCTTGCAGGGAACTTTTGAAGTGGGTGTTGTACATATGATGTCCCCAAACTCTGCTTGTTTCCACTGAGCTGTAGTATTTTCACTTATTTTAGGGTCTTACATGCTGCTCCATGCTTGTCAGTGTCATGCACACTTTAGTTTAACCAGTTAGACTGAGGCTTGCAGTGGCTAGAATAGACAAGACATCTGCTGCCTGTTAAAATAGGGTCACTAAAATATTGATTTCTTGGTCTTTGAAGTATGTATTGGTTACAAAATATCTTGCTTTGCCCTTGATTTGTTTCACTACTTCTCCAACACTAGCCGCATATAAAATTGCATTTATTTTGGGTTTCTCAAAACAAGCTCTCATATTTATTCATGTTGTCACTCCAGTATTCATTCGCATCCTGAAATGCTCTTGACACTTCACATATGGTTCATTGGCATACAGTCAAGGAGGTCTCTCCATTCTGAACCTTTACAGATTCTGTTGAAGCAATTACATCTCTATTTTCTCTTTCCTACACCACCTTCTCCAGATAACAGATGTTCTGTTTGTGAACTAGTTTGCCACATTGCTTGAAATAATATAAATTTTTCTTTATTTTTTTTAAATGCCTTAAACTCAGTAAGTACATGGTAAGAGAGCAAACAGAAAATGTTGCACAGGACACAAAGGTAGAAATATACTAATTACACCTTTTCACTAAGAAAATAATAAAGTGGATAGCAAGAGAAGATATTAGAATAAAATCTGTAACAGCTCACCTCAGAACAGATTAGTACCCTAAAACAGATTAGCATGTCACAGTTACAGAAGCTGTTACTAGGAATTATATTCACTAGTATCTCTCCTGAGTGTATTTAACAACTTGATCATGAAGTGAAGGAGAGGAGAGCTTATTGTGCTCCAAGCAGAACAGCATCCCAGTATGTGGTTTAATAGACTCAGCATGGCCCTATTTCAAGATCTGTTGGTGATAAAATTTACATTTGCAAAATGCATTTTCCAGACTATCTTGATGACAGCACAGGATAAATGTGAATAAATTACTTTTATGCAAAAATTAGCAGATGTTTCCAGTTGAAAAAGTATTGAATGCCTTAAAGCATGGGCCTGAGTTATTCTGTCCAGCAAGATCAGTTCTCTTCACTCCTTTGGAGATCCGTGTACCAGCAGACACAAGGGCTCTTTAAGTGTTTGAAGGTTGGACGTTCTTCAGGAGGGAAATCTTCAAGGTGCAGAAGCAGACCACTCCATGTGTTGAAAGATGAGCTGGTGAGGAAGACTGGCCTGGCTGAACAGAGAGCTTTGGCTGGAACTCAGGGGAGGGGGGTGGGGGAAGAAAAAAAAAAAAAAAAGAGTCTGTGACCTTTGGAAGAAGGTGCACATAACTCCAGCCCAGCTAGAACTTAATCTGACTACTGTCATGAAAGACAATAAAAAACATTTCTATAAATACATTAGCAACACAAGGAGGGCTAAGAAGAATCTCCATGATTTCTTGGGTGTGGAGGGAAACACTGTGACAATATCTGAGGAAAAGGCTGAGATACTTAATGCCTTCTTAGCCTCAGTCTTTAATATTAAGACCAGTTCTCTGGGTACCCAGCCCCCTGAGCTGGAAGACAGGGACAGGGAACAGAATGAAGCCCCCATAATCCAAGGGAAAACGGTTAGTGACCTACTACACCACAAGTCTATGGGGCCAGATGGTATCCACCCAAGGGTACTGAGGAACCTGGTGGAAGAGCTCACCAAACCATTCTCCATCATCTATCAGCAATCCTGGCTAACAGGGAAGCTCCCAGTTGACTGGAAGTTAGCAAATGTGATGGCCATCTACAAGAAGAGCCAGAAGTTCAATCTGAGGAACTACAGGCCTGTCAGTCTGATCTTGGTGCTGGCAAAGGTTATGGAGCAGATAATCTTGAGTGCCATCACATGACATGTAAAGGGCAACAAGATGATCAGGCCCAATCACCATGGGTTTATGAAAGGTAGGTCCTGATTGACTAGCCAGATCTCATTCCATGACAAGAATGACGGAAAGTCTGTGGATGTTTACCTGGACTTTAGGAAAACCTTTAACACCATTTCTCACAGCATTCTCCTGGAGAAACTGGCTGCTCATGGCTTGGACCGGTGTGCTCTTTACTGGGTTAAAAAGTGGCTGGATGACTGAACCCAAAGATTGGTGATGAATGGAATTGAATCCAGTTGGCGGCCAGTCACAAGTGGTGTCACCTAGGGCTCAGTGTTGGGTCCACTCTTGTTTAATATCTTTACCAATGATGTAGATGTGAAGATTGAGTGCACCCTTAGAAAGTTTGCTGACAACAGCAGATTGAGCAGGAGTGTTGATCTGTTTGAGGGTAGAAAGACTCTACAGTGGGATCTGGACATGCTGGATCGGTGGGCCTAGGCCAGCTGTATGAGATTGAGCAAGGCTAAGTGCCGAGTCTTGCACTTGAGTCACACCACCACCATGCAGTGCTACTGACTTGTGGAAAAGTAGCTGGAAAGCTACTTGGCAGAAAAGGACCTGGGGCTGTTGGTCAACAGCCAGCTGAATATGAGCCAGTAGTGTCCCCAGATGGCCAAGAAGGCCAACAGGATCATGGCTTGTGTCAAAAATAGTGTGACCAGCAGCAGCAGGGAAGTTATCTTCCCTCTGTACTCAGCACTGGTGACTCTGCAGCTCAAATCTTGTGTTCAGTTTTGCACCCCTCACTACAAGAGATTGAGGTGCTGGAGTGTGCAAAGGCAACAAAGCTGGTCTGTAGCACAAGTCTTATGAGGAGCAGCTGAGGGAACTGGGGTGGTTTAGCCTGGAGAAAAGGAGGCTCAAGGGACACCAGAAAGGAGGTTGTAGTGAGGTGGGCGTTGGTCTCTTCTCCCAAGTAACAAGCAATAGGACAAGAGCAAATGACCTCAAGTTATGCCAGGGGAGGTTAAAATTGGTTATTAGGAAAAATCTCTTCACTGGAAGGGTTGTCAAGCATTGTAACAGGCTGCCTAGGGAAGTGGTGGTATTTAAAAAAACATGTACACATGGTATTTAGAGGCATGGTTTATTGGTGTACCTGGCAGTGTTAGGTTTATAGTTGGACTCCATGATTTTAAGGGTCTTTTCCAACCTGAACTATTCTATGATTCTGTAATTACATTTAAGGTTTTTCTTAAATAGAAAAAGAGTTATATAAACATAACTTGCTGGAGGATGGAATGCATATGGTGAATAACCATTTGATCAGAACTTGAATATTTTAACATTATTGGCATAACATCTTTTAGACTGGTTTTCCTCATGATAAGCCTAAAGAAAAAGATCACTGCTTGCCACACTGTTAGTGAAATAATCCTTCGAAAGTTAGAAACCCTTCCCCAACTGCATTTACAAGAAATTCTTCTAAACTGTTTTTAAAAATAATTTTAAACTATGAATACTTACATTTTTATATAAAATTAAATCACTTGTGTTTCAACTCTTTATTTGTCTTTTTAAAAGATATATTTTTAAATTGGATATAGCCTTTTTGTGTCTGCTGCAGTTAACTTTTTTAAAGACCTCATCTGTCATTTTCATACAGTGTACGTCATGCATCTAGAAGCCAATATTAACTAGGTAACTGGTCTTCATTTAGATGTAAGAACAACACATCCAGTGAGAAAAACCAAGATGTATAGCCAGAGGAGTCAGCAAGAAACCACCTCTTTGAATCTGAAAATCAATTTGTACAGATTAATTCCTCAGAGTGATTTTTTTTCATGTTAGATATTCCTTATGTAACTAAACCTTAATAGTTAATAAAGTTCTCTAATCTTAATGGTATTGAAAGATTCTCTGATTTTTTTTTTTTAGTTTTGATTAATCAAACTTGCATACCCTATGAAAGTATGGTCTATTAAATATAAAAATTATGCATTGTATCTGCAAACAATATTCTGCTCTAAATTAGTGTAAAATGGGAATTTTAATTGAAGGTACTATCGTACACAATAAATTTATATATTTTTAAAAGATATCTATGACCAATTTTATACCTGAAGTTCACCTAAAGTTAGGAATTTTTCTGTGTAGAAATTAAACTACCTTCCTTAAACTTTCTGATACTTTTTTAATAAATCAAAACAAAGCCAAGAACAGCTTAGTTTTGATTTATCTCCAAATAAGTCTACTTTTGGCATTTTGTTGGGGCTTTTTTGGTGTGTGTTCCCTCTCCTTCCTCCCATTTTGCTTTTCTCGGATTCCATAGAAAACCAGTTGTCCATGAGGTTCTAGAGGGGAAGAGTTTGATATACATGCAGTATTATGCACCATTCTATTGTATCAGTTTTGAAAGAGATTAACTTCAGGTGATCATTAGCTTGCCTCAATGGCAGAAATAACCCATTTCAGATGAGAATAAAAGGAAGGCATCTACCATAGAAATGGAATCCCTCTATTTCTGCAGATATCAAGACTGTTTGTCTTAAATACAGTGGAATTTCTTCTGTTCTGATAGCATTCATATGTCCCTTTGCATCCTTGTTTTTTTGTTTCTGTATGAGCAATATGAGCTTTATAGAACAAAACCCTGTATTGTACTAAATAAATATATCAGAGCTGGAAAACAATATTCTCCTCTGATCTGAGATGAAAGTAGGAAATCTTTCTTTATTTTATTCATATGCTAATGAAACAAGAAATATAATATATGCCACTGCAATATGTTCCCAAAATACTTTACAAAAATAGATTGAAACTGAGTTCTGACTCTGAATACCTGTATAACTTTAAGACCATGATCTCAATTTCACAATTTAAACCCAACTGTGACATATTGTTTCATTTTGGGAAAACTTACTAGTAGAAAATGAAATGCTTCTAATTCTGTCTCATCTTACACCTAATATCTCAGAAGAATACTATGTTTTCCAGTGGCTTTTTGACTGCACTTGAAGAACTATTACCTTCTTTTAGTAGGTACAATATCACCTATCCAGTATGCATAATGCTCTTTCCACTGACTATTCAGTTGTTAGTTTAGATTTCTATTGCCCTTTTCCATTTATCTTATCATATTATTTTTATGATAAATTTTACAATGAAGTAAAAGAAATGAATTTATTTCCATAAGAACTTATAAAATCTATGGATACTGGATTTCAGCCTCTAATTTATTTTTTTTCATAGTTACCTTTCAGAATTAACTACAAAATGTCTTACATACTAAATAAATTGTATAAGTCAAAGCTTTTCTAGGCTAAATATTTATAAAAGTAAAATAAGTAATGTACAATATTTTGAAACATTGGCCCATTTGCTTTCTCAAATATTGGCCTGCTTGCTGATACCTCAGATTTTCTTAGCAAAATTGTCTGAGTGCCTGCTAATGCACCATTTTTGTACACTATTCCTGACTCTAGATATCAGCCAGCATACCTATCTTGACCTTTCTTTATTTTCAAGACCCTTCAGTAGGACTTAAGTGGTAGGGTATATTTTAGTTTTCTTTTCTCCCACCCTCCCTGCCTTGCCTCTAACTGCATTTGCATTTGAGGGTTTTGAATAACTGAACTGTAGCTTTCAGCAATGTATACCAATGTTGTGAGAAAATGAAATACTGCCTTTTGTTATTTCAGCAAACTAATGAGAGCCACGCTCACTCCTACTCACTCTTACTCATTGACAAAAATATTATCATAACATGTATGATAGAAATGGTCACAGTTGCACCCCCTACTTTTTCAAACCAGCATTTCATTCAATTGCTATTTTGATTCAATTTCTTTCTATCTCTTTCTCTGCTGCTAAGAAGATGCTTTCGCTATCTATAGCTTAGAGTGTAAAGATTGTGATGTTATTATATAAATGTTTAATATCATAAGGAAACCGAAGAAAAATAAGTCTCACCTTTACTGTTCAGCACAGGTGTTAGGTCTGATTTTTGCAGCTTTCAAAACCAGAGATAGTGTTAAAGTTCACTCAACCAGGACAGTGCTTGCGTATCAGTCCAAGACTCCTTCACGCTCATGCAGCAAATCAGAATAGACATTCAGACAGATTTAAGGTATTCTCTACCACTAAATTTTTTAATACCAGATACACTCAGATCCCACAACACTTTAATCTCACAAAGCTTTACCTGTCTTTATAATTTTGAAACCCATACAGAAATGTGTTAATCTTCTGAAGGATTTCCTTTGTGCTGCTGTTGTGACTTCATTCAACACAGCGTAAAAAGGATGGTTGTGGTCAGCATTTTAAAGGTATTCTGTAGGTCTTAACCATAAAATTTAAAAAGTTTATTTTCTTAAGGGAAAGTTTGTTGAAAAATTAATGGCATTTTCTTTTGAGAGTTTTGTAGTAGATCTAGGTGAATTTGTATTCAAATCAACAGAAAGGAAGAAAAATAACAATGCCACTATCTGTGTATGAGTAACCCTGGGCTGTCCTCTAGGTTTCTATTCTCACTTCAATTATCTGTTTGTTTCTTTTGCTAACAGTTTATTTTGTAAAATGTGAGTTTTATTCTACAAAACAAGAGACACTTATTGCCATGCTTATTCATGTAGACCACAGAACAACCTTCCAAATGTTTTTACTTTTACTCAGTCTTGTTCTAAATAATATTTTGATTGCTTATCTGTATCACTGTCAAGAAGTGGAGCTATTATTTTTTCCCTTTTTTTTTTTCAGGCTAAGTGAGTTATTTACCTCTTACTAAGAGGACTTTAATTCACCCTTAGTGCCAGCAGGGAATGGAATACACTGAATTGCATGATACAGCCTTCCTATTTTGATTAACTATCTTTTCCCCAAGAGACTGTAGGCACATAGATTTCTGTTTAATTAAATATCTTGCTCTCAGTTGGAAAGCCCACTAAGGAATTAATTTTAGAAAAAGGACAGCAGTTGTCTGCTGTTTAACTTTGTTTAAGAATTGTCAGTTTAAATTTCCAGATTTCAGTATTTGTAGTTATGCAGTATTTCATAAATAATTCCATTTTTGTCTGTCTGCAATTCCACCACTGTACCTTGACATTACTTGTAGACTTCTTTCATTTTGAATTTAACATGCAGTCTGCTAACAGAGTACAGAACCAGGGCAGAAAATAATTACAAGTTTAAAAAACAAGCAAACAAATGCTAATAATCACAGAGCAAACATTGCAGCTACTGCATGACCTTTGAGAGGCTGCACAGTTTTTATTGTTTCAAGGTCTTGCAGGCAGCAGTGTCAGTAGAGTAAACCATTACCACTTCTTTTGTTCTTGCTATTATCATTACCATTAGCATAGTCTTAATCTAAATATGAATTGCAGAAAACTATTGTTATGGGACCAGGTATTAGCTGAGAGAAAAGTTTTTATATGTTAAGAAAAAGAGTTTAAATTCTTTGCCTGATAATCTTGCTTATTTCTTGGTGCTCAAATAAGGACAAAATGTATTTAGTCTCATGCTTTCACAATCAGGAAATTAAGACAGTGCCAGTGACAGTACATCTTAGATGGTCCTCATGATTCTGTTGTAGCTTAATGTCTGCAGATAGGCTTGTTAGTAAGTGACTGGAAATATGAATTTGGAATACAAATTAAAAAGTTTACAAATTTTTAGCCTTTTAACTTCTTTTTTTCTTTTATTCTGTGGGTAATGTTTTGAAGATCTCTTTACATGTGCTGGGCCAACTCTAATGCACCTATTTGGGAATGAAGTCTTACTTGCCTTTCTTGCTATTTAAGACCAATTAATTACATTTTTACTCATATAGTCTCATACAATTTTATAGAATTTCAATTGTAGATTTAGGTTCATTCAAATCAAAACATGATCAAAGTGTGTGACTTTGGTTTTATGGAAGCTCATTCAAAGTGTTTTGGTGAGCTTCATCAGATTATAACAGGCATGTAAAAGTGTTTTGAAAAGTTCACTCTTGTTCTTGACTCTAAAAGGTAATAAAAACAAAAATAACATGAAAGTTGTCTTTGTTCATAAGTATATTTTCTGCAAATAATTAAATGATGAATAATACTGACAGTCCAACTATGTGATATTAAGTTTTGAGGGAATTAACAATTAAATTAAAAGATATCCAATTTGTTGTCCCATATCGTGTCCAGAAAAAATCATTCTAAATTAATGTTTCTCAGACTAAGAATATTCTACTATCAAGTTTTTACATCTTGCTATTTTTCATTTATTTTTATTATAAACCTATCTATTAACACATGCTATTCTCCTGTAACAGTTTGTTGTTGTTGTTGTTACAGTTTTCTGTGTTTTCTACTTTGTGGTTATCTGAAAATCCTACCTACCTCTTTTGAGGGCAAAGGATTTCTTGTATTTTTAGGGTTCAGGTCTTACCTTGCTTCTCAGCACTCTATGAGGTAAAATCTGTTTCAGAATTTCTCTCAGTGTAAAGAAACCACATCAGCAACTTATGTACAGTAATATGATCTTTCTGGCAATGCAGCAGGCACTTAAAATTTCTACTTTCGAAGTTACTTTGCTGTTAGCTTGATACAAAGAGTGGAATCAACACAAATAGTGTCAGAACTGTTACTTGATCAAAGCTTTGAGAAAGCAAAATATTATGAAATAAAAGTAGATATATTTTAAGTAGACATGTATTTGAAAATTGGAAGCAATGTTTGGATGAATGTTTGTGATGTAATATGCACTCTGTGTGTGGCTGTATATACATAATGTAACACTGTATAACAAAATGCTGGATTTTGTTCCTGTTGTATACCTGTACAGTATTTTTTTAATATGGAGCATATTTAAGTGTTTTATATCGTCCTCATTTTCACTCATCTCTTAAAAATGCATCTTTCCTCCAGAACTGGGAATGTTGGGAGGGACATGCTTGTTGACAGAACTTATGGATTCAAGAACAAACCACTTGTGAACAGAAAGGCTTATAAAAGTTAACAGTTGAATCACTTTTTGAAGAGCTTGACTTCTTTTTTTATTTATTTACTTTTTTGGCATTGCATTCTGCAGAAAAGAAATGGTTTCTGAATATTTCAGGTTTATTGTAGTCACCTATCCTCAATGATCAAAATTGTCATTATGTTCATCAGGAGTATTTGCTAATAAAAATCAAGCCACATTGAACTTTTATTGGGCAAATTGTTTCCTGAATTAAACCTGTAATAACACTTTAAAGACAGCAACACTTAAACAGAGGTGGATTGGTGTTCATTTCATGGTTTCAGAGTTCTGTGGTGAAACCAGATTCTTCCTGCTCTTTTAGGACTATTTACTAAGTAGCTGTGTCTCTAGATGAACAGGATGGTATTGTACCTTAAAATTCGCATTTGAATTCTAGTTCTTGCAGTGTCACCTTAGAATCAGACAGGTATTTCAGCCTGTGTATTAGAAGAAGTGTTTTGTTTTATTTTTCTTTACTTTCTCAGTTTGACTGGAGACTTGCCCTGGAGAGACTAGGTCTCTCTCAGTGGTCAGAGTGTGTGATTATTTCTTCAGAGGGAGCACGTAAAGGCAGGGCTTTGTTCTCTATCTGACTAAAGAGTTTTGCTTCTTTCACTATAGAAGATCACAAGATGTATCAAAAACTAGTTCTGTGAACAATGTGCTTCATGTAACATATTTGACTTTGAGTGCCAGAAAGTCACTCTTTTCTTTTGAGAAACATTAAGATTCCTTTCAATAGCTGGAGTATTAATGCTAGAAACTTTTCCAGTACTTTTGTATAACTGTATCTGGTTAGAGAGTCGGAATGGTTTTTGGAGCTCTCTGAAGTTTTTCAGATTCTTGAGTGATGAACATGTAAATAACATAATTTGTGCTAATTTTCACAGAATCACAGAATATTAGGAGTTGGAAGGGACCTCAAAAGATCATCCAGTCCAACCCCCCTGCCAGAGCAGGATCACCTAGACTAGGTCACACAGGAATGCATCCAGGCAGGTTTTGAATGTCTCCAGAGAAGGAGACTCCACAATCTATCTGGGCAGCCTGGTCCAGTGCTCTGTCACCCTCAAAGTAGAAAAGTTTTTCCTTATCTTCAGGTTGAACCTCCTATACTCCAGCTTTTTCCCATTGCCCCTTGTCCTATCATTGGTTATCACTGAGAAGAGCCTGGCTTCTTCCTCCTGACACTTGCCCTTTACAAATTTATAAACATGAATGAGGTTTTTTCCTCCTCTCCTCAAAGCTAAAGAGACCCAGCTCCCTCAGCCGCTCCTCATAAGGGAGATGCTCCACTCCCTCAATCATCTTTGTGGCTCTGCGCTGGACTCTTTCAAGCAATTCCCTGTCCTTCTTGAACTGAGGGGCCCAGAACTGAACACAATATTCCAGATGCAGTCTCACCAGGGCAGAGTAGAGGGGAAGGAGAACCTCTCTCGACCTACTAACCACCCCCCTTCTGATACACCCCAGGATGCCATTGGCCTTCTTGGCCACAAGAGCACATCACTGGCTCATGGTCATCCTGCTGTCCCCCAACACCCCCAGGTCCTTTTCTGCCTGGCAGCTTTCCAGCCACTCGTCCCCAAGCCTGTAGAGCTGCATGGGGTTATTGCAGCTGAAGTGCAGGACTTGGCACTTGGCCTTGTTGAAGCTCATACAATTGTCCTCAGCCCATTGATTCAGCCTATCCAGGTCCCTCTGCAGAGCCTTCCTACCCTAAGGCAGATCAACATTCCCTTCCCAACTTAGCATCTTCTGCAAACTTGCTGAGGAAGCACTCAATCCCCTCATCCAGATCATTGATAAAGATGTTAAACAGGACTGGCCCCAAAACAGAGCCCTGGGGAACACCGCTTGTGACTGGTCGCCAACTGGATTTAGCTCCATTCACCACAACTCTCTGTGCCCGGCCATCCAGCTAGTTTTTAACCCAGCAAAGCGTATGCCCCTCCAAGCCATGCCCAGCCAGCTTCTCCAGGAGGATGTTGTGGGAGACAGTGTCAAAGGCCTTACTGAAGTCCAGGTAGACAATGTCCACAGCCTTCCCGTTGTCCATCAAGTAGGTCACCTCAGCATAAAAGGAGATAAGGAGATAAGATTAGATTAGATTTTATAGTGCTTCCCATCTTAAACACCATTTTGACTTTACAATCTGATTTGTTTTTATTTTTATTTATTCTTTTGAATCCTATGCTTGATGGTCATTGTCAAGAAAATGGATGGAAATATTCAGAAAATATTGCTGAGCTGAATTTAAAGAAGATACCTTGTTTTTGAAAAAATTACTGGATAATTCCTTTTGCTTATTTTTTTTTTTAACTTTTTCTTTCAAAACCAATATCTGAATAATGGCATAGTCTGCATATGTTAACTTAATTTTCTTAAATATCTTCCATATTTAACAATAATTGCAGATTAGTTTTTAGATGATGTAGATTTGCTTGACAGATATTTTGCCCCCAGAAATGAAAGCAGACCTATTTCCAAGGAACTTCCTTGCAAGCAAATTGCTTAAATTTAAGTTTATTTACTGCCTAACTACTAGGACTTCAAATATCCATCAGACTTAATGGGTGGTAAAGAGAATATATTAGACTAGGATTCAAAAATTAAAAAATATTAAGCCAAAGGCAGAGGACAGGATAACAGAAATAATTCCTGCTCTGATAATTCAAGAGCCTACAAAATGAATTTTGAGAGACAGGTTGATAGTCCAGGCTTTGCAACAATGGTTGTTTAGTTATTTGTTATGATTAAATAATTAAATCTTTTCCTATTTGTCAGTGAATTCTAACAGCTGCATACGTACTTTTTATTTGTCAGATAGAATGGGTAAATAGTTTTTGGCATGTATATTGTTTGCAGGGTACTTGCTTTGTTTATTGTGTGAGATATTTATGTAGATAAATGATAAGGTATTTGCCTATTTGATTGCCTGAACATTTTGAAAAGGAAAATAATGAAAAAATGGAAAATTCACAGCTGGCTCATTCTATTCTTTCAGTGTGTACTCTTGCCTGTATAAAGGCATGGATATTCCAGTGAACATCAATTACTAGTGGACATTGAGTATAACAAAATGTTAAAAGATTAATGAGAAGACAAAAAGATGGGGATAACAAACACTTCCTGGTTTGGAATTCTATCACAGAAGCAAAGCCTGTGGAGTCTAAGGGCTGTAGTGTGACATGATTTGGAAAAGTCACGTCTTGTTTTGTTTTTTAAAATAAGCATATTCTGTATACAGCAGCCACCAGGATAATAAATCTTAAGGGGGTGGGGAAATTGGAGGGAATGTGCCATTTTTCTTGCCAGTTCTAAGTAGAACTAAACCTTGAGCTCTCTTTTGTAATGTATCCAGCAAAGGTATGGTGATAGGTCAGAAGGTCAAACAAAATATACTGATGGATGTCTTTTCTTGATTTCCAAATATACATGAAGCTTTTGACAATATCACACCTTCTCTCCTGTATTCTGCATTGTAGGAAGAGAGAATGATATGCCACACTGTAGCATTATTGAGTCTGTTGGAATATATTAATTGATTTTTTTTAATTATTTTTTTTCCCCCTGAACTGAAATCTTGGCTAAACCGGGATTGATGTAGGACAGTAAAAACTCATAGCTCCTGGCTTTCTGCCAGCACTCATGTGAAAACACTTATGGAATTAAAAGTTAATTTCTTGTACAACAGTCTCTTTACATCTTAAATCACTAGATGGAATGTAGGAGGTAAAAGTCAATGCCAAATAACAAAGTAACTACTTCAAAGAGCTGCCACATGCCTTAAATTTTTACAAATTGTTATTGACTTGAAATGCTGCGTCAG
>NW_010184950.1:9903-35704 GCF_000695765.1 Mesitornis unicolor | reverse complement strand
CTGCTGACGTGTATCATGGCTAAGTGCAAAACCTGAAATTGTCTGTGTTTTCATGCAAAGTTTCTTGCTCTTATTGCTAAAGTCAACAGGGGTTATGCAGGGCTGAAAGAGTTGATCCATCATGTATTTTAATGTCTGCGAATACCATGTTCCTTAGATGTTCCATAGACTTAATGATGAATATAAGACTAAGTAGAATATAAAACCTATATAGCTATATTAGAGGTTGGCTTCAGTGGTTTTTTTGTATAAACCCATTCACTAGAAAAAAACCTGTAATTTTTTTTTCTTCATCATTGTTGCTTCCAATGATTAAATGATGTGAAGAGAACATACAAGGCATAACCTTGAAAATGAGCTTCTCTTTATTTTTTAACAGCAGTATTCATGAAACACAAGAAGATACACCTTTTCCTGCTTAATGAGGAACAGAAATTGTATACTATGTGCATTTTGATTAAAGAAATATAGACAGAAAGTTCATGTTGAATGAGAAA
Organism: Mesitornis unicolor; assembly: GCF_000695765.1. NCBI lineage: Eukaryota > Metazoa > Chordata > Aves > Mesitornithiformes > Mesitornithidae > Mesitornis > Mesitornis unicolor. The sequence goes on along the minus strand of NW_010184950.1, from coordinate 35,207 downwards.
ACAGTTACCTTTATAAACTTTGTCTCCTTATTGGTATGCAAGTTAAGTCTGTAACTTTGAAACTGATTGTAAGGTTCTAATTGGTCTCTAGAGAACTTGCATGGACATTAGATTGCTCATTAGTCTGTCAACTTTTCATTAAGTTGATTGGCTATTTCTCGTGTCTAATGTGGAAACTGAAATGATGCATGTTAATTTGCTTTCTAGACGTTGCAACTGCCTGTCCAGATAAGAAGTCCATCTTAATGTACGTGACTTCCCTCTTCCAAGTTCTGCCCCAGCAAGTCACCATGGAAGCCATCAGGGAGGTGGAGATGTTGCCACGACACTCAAGGGTCACTAGAGAAGAGCACGTACAAGTACATCATCAACAGCGTTTTTCTCAAGAAGTGAGTTGTTTCACTTTTCTGCTTTCCACTTGCTGCTTTAAAGTGGTTGTGTGCCTTACCTACCCCATAAGTTTGATGTTAGATGGCCAATGGAAGGCAAAAAGCCATGGGCATTGTGGACAAAGTCTCTTCACCACAGGCAAGTCAAATGTACTTGTCTGCATGAACTGTACTCTCATACTGCTTTTCACCTTGCACTGGGCTGTTTTAAAAGTAACTATCCAGCAAACAAGTGCTTTGCACTTCCCTTTTGCAGCACTGGGTGCTTTGATCGTGGAAGTGCACCACAAGGAAGAACACAGAAAGTTGGGGAGGTTTTACATTTAAACACAGACATATAGAAACCTTTTATCCTTTTTTTAAGAATAGCAGTTGACACTTCTCCATATTCATGGTACATTTTTTATTTTTTACTATTTTTTTTCCACTGGCTTATATTTTAAGGTCATCTGGTCTCAGCTCACAGTTAGCCTCTCAGAAAGCTCATGTAATCCTTGGAATTAATTTGTTTGCTATATCAGTTATGTTTTTGACTGAAATAATCAGACATTTTCTGCTGAAGTGCTTAGTGATTTTAGGCCTAGTGTACTTCTCCGAATTAAATTTGCTTTTTGGGATGCTCTTAGAGTGCTAAGCAGATGAGTATTGGCTCTGTTTATACAGGATTTACTACAAGATCACTTGTTTTTTGAGCCTTTACTTGTAAATAAGAAAGGACCTTCAATTTACATTGGTATTCTGCTGATATTGTGTCCTGACAGTTTGTTGCTTTTGGAAAGGATGACAGATTAAATGAGAGCTTTCCTTAATACCATCCCATTTTTGACTACTGAATATCAACACTGTCCTTGAAAAATTTAACTGGTGGTGACCTTCCTACTTCTTTTTCCTCACTTACTCTTAAAATCATTACTTGACTTCTATAATCCATGTTCCTCTCCATATGTCTGTTCTTTCCACCTCTAATTTCTTCGTAGATCAGAGTCAGTGTACCCCAGGGACCTTCATCTTCTCCTAAACCACGGTTCAAAAGTTACGCATATACACAAGCTGTGTATGTCACATCCCCTAACCAAAAAAGGAGGCAGGTTCCTCCACAGGTCTGTCAATATTGTCATTTGTTTTAAAAACTGTTTTATTGAACTTGTGCTTGGAATGAAAGAGCTTGTGCGTTTTGCTTACACTCAGTCTTGATACCCTACTTTATCCAAGTTGGGTTTTTTGGGTTTTTTAGCATCTGTCTGGTTACTTTTTACTGTGTATTTCAGCATGGCTGGCAATAGATGTTATGCTGATTGTAGGGATGAGCAGTATCCAAATACTACTGTTTTAACATTAAAAACTGCTTCCTTTCTTAAGTGTTTTTTTAAAATATTACGTATATTGCCTTAAAGAAGTATTAGAAGAACGAACCAAACATAAGCTGCATTTAGTATCGAATTATTATATTTCTGTCTCAGATTTGATTATGGAAAAACAAGAAACATTGATTTTCTGCTGCTTTTCCTAACCCTCATCTCTATTAAAGAAAATAGTATGTGATGACATTTCTGAGTAGGTTACTGTAGTTGGAAAGAACAGAAAGGAAACATTAATATTCTTTGTATGACCTGGATTTTTATATTATAACAGCTGGTCATTTTATCATGAAGAGCACCATGCCAAAATTCAGGTTAGGGTTTTGTGTTTGGTTTCGGTTGGTTTGTTTTGTTGGGTTTTTTTTTTTACTTTTAAATAGGTGCAGTAGTTTAATAAAACTAGTTTCAGGCAACCCTTATAATGAGCATTTCAGTAGTTGGATTTTTATAACTTTTGACAAGTGTGAGAGCCAAAGGTCATACTGTGTAATGCAATGTACTTTCCTTTCATTACTTTGGGGAAAAGAGATCTGCATGTATTTGGCACAACAGTATGAGTTCTCTTGTGGAGACTTAATTCTGTCTAAGCTCTAAATATTCAGTGCAAAATTACACTTTAATTCAACACCATGTTTCTGAATCTACTCTTCGAGTGACAGGTATTTTACTGAATAATGACTTCCTTTAAATACTCCATGAAATAAACCTTGTCCACATAAGGATGAGCCTTGCTACATTATACTAACGTCAAATATGTTGCAGTGATTATTAATACAGCTTTTAAACAAGGCCTTTAAAACTGGTATAATTTATTTGTTCTACTTAGATACTATACTGATAATTGAGGAGAATTAAGAGTTATGATACAGCTTTTCTTGAGCTACTTTTATTGTGATCCATTGTGGGTTTTGTCAACACCCCTACTATCAAGCATAACATACAAGCTGATATAACTGAAGTCAAGTCTACAAAATGTAGTTATTAAAATGTACTATGAAAATATAATTCTATTATTCAGTCCTCACCTTGCATTCCAGTTTTCAGATCTTGTCTTCCTCAACTTGGAAGTTTTATCTATTACACTTATGCAATAACTACTACTATAATGTTATCATTCTGCCATTTCGGCAGTTTCTGAAGACCTAGCCGGAATTGGGCCCTATTGTGCTAGAGCCACAGCAATTAACAAATTAACAAATGAAAAGCATTCACCTAAAAATCCTAAGTGAAAATCACCAGACACAGTCTCTTTATAATCAAGATAAACTTGAATTTCAAATAGTATCAATTAATATACCAATTCAACATATGCAATTCTTAATCAGTGGTAATGAATTTTTTTCCCCTAGCAATCTATTTCTTAAAGAACAATCATCTAACTATTAATACAAATTTATAATCCTGGTAAAATAGTGATTAATATTTTTCCCTAGATATCTGAAGCTGATATACCTTAGAAATCCCATCTATTTTAACTAAATCAAATAAATATTATTATATTTTCAATTCTTAGTACCCTTGCAGTTTTCTGCCAGCTGTATTACAATTTTTGGATACCAGTATTGGTATTGCAACTGCCTATAGGATTTTCAGTAAAATGAAAATACAGGGAACTGCATTAAAGAAATTAAGACAAAGTCAATTTTTTTTCCTTGGATTTTATAATGTTTAGGAAACTATCTCTCATTTCCATCTAGTGATCAAAGAAAAATTTCAGTAGATTTAGTTTACTGTGGTCTGGCAGTTTCAGTGGTATCTTAGATGCTACCAGTGAGAAGCAAGATTTTCATTAAGTATATTGGCCTTCTGTTGAAGTGTGCCAGTCATTTTTTTTCTTTTCAGATCTCTACAAACTTAAATTTTACAGGACTTGAATATTATATTTTCCCCAATATAACCACAGAAGATACATAGCAACTATCAAAAAAAAGTCTTTCACCTGCTTCTTTCTAGAGGTTCTAGCTTCTAAGACTGATCTTAAATGTCACAGTGTTTAATTGGGTGGTATTTTTGATGAACTGCATTTGGAAGAATGGTCCAACAGATTTTGTAATCCAAAAATGAGCCAACTGGAACTGAGAAGAAAAATAAATTAAATAAGACCTCTTTCCAAAGATTTTGAATGTTATCCTGCAAATTTGACCACACATGTCATACATTTACTGCACGTCAGTTGTTGGGAACCGTTAAAATGAAATGAGTTATGATTCTCTGAGTTTCGTATTGACAAGAAAGAATAACATTTCCTCTTATACACCATCATCTGTCCAAGTCCTTTCCCTTCTATCTTCTACCCTTGTCTATTCTTCTATGACACATTTCACTTCTCTTTACCCATCATCACACTCCCTCATACCTTCACAACCTGTTTGTCTTTAAATTCACCTTTTCTTTCTGAGTTCTTATTCTGTTTGTCACTCAGTAGAATACTTGCAAGGCCTAGTATTTTAGTTGCAAAAATTCCAGCCAGAAAAGTCTTGTTTTGGTTAGCTGTGACATATCTCAGATTCAATGAAAATCATTGTTCTGCCAACCAGTTCACTCAGTGCCTTGTTTTCTGGTCCGTGCTTGACCACTTTTGGTTGAAGCATTTTAGCCTTTTTAAATGCTGTTACTAACATGAAGAGCAGTTCTGCTAACACTCAGGACAAGTTTTCCTCCTTTACCTTGTTTACTTAGAAACAGTTCGTAAACTCCTGCAGATCTTTGGATAGGAGAAAATTTCTCAAATCTAAATTCTTGAATTCCCTATATTAACATTAAGAAAGGCCCAAGAGAAAGTATTTATGTTGGCAGATTTCAGTTACTGCTCAGCAATTACAGAAGGTTTGCCTGACTTCGCAGCTCTGTATTTTGTCTTGTATGCAGTCTCTGTAATGAGACAGTCTGTCCATCTTCACTTAGAATAAAGGGATCCTCAAGTTAATTTTCTGAGACATTTCAAAATCTCTGTTTAAAATTACCCTTCCACTTGTGTTTTATATTTATGAAAGCCTTTGTTTTTGTTATACTGCTTTAGCTCATTGAATATCTGACTAAGAAGAATCACAGCAGTTTCTAATATTGATCTCACGCAAAACTACTCTCTCACTGCTTTCATTTTTACTTACTACTTCCTGAACTCCAAAGGATATAAAATATACTGTCTTAAAAGGGTTCAAGTAAAAAAAAAAAGTAAAATAGTGAAGTAGCTAGAAAAGAAACTTTTAAAAATATATTGGAAAAATAGTGTGGAAAATGTAAGCATTGAAAAAATTGGTATGAGTAAAATCTATGTATGTTTTAGAACTGGTACTTTTCTAAATAAGCTTTTGGCAAGCTTCTCTAAAAGGCCAAATGTGTGGCTGCCTTAAATTATCTATTATGCAAAATCAAGCCCATTGTATTAATGTCATTGTAGGTTTTTGGTTTTGTTCTTTTGACGGGAGTTACATTTTTTTCATTCTACGTTTTGTTATATGAAATACAGAATTTGTGTGCAGGATTACTCTTAGCATTTAAACTGACAAGCTTCAGTTGATATGAATTAAAATCATTTGGGATGCAGTAGTGGCTAATGAGGACAGTATTCCTCAATGATTAAATATTTCATTTAGGGCTTAAGAATTGGAGGCTTCACGTGAGGTCTCAACCTCGTCATTAGTTTGTGGGGAACTCCTAACCCTCCAGTCATTAATCCTGTTTTACAGAAGCATTGTGATGCATTTTTTTCTCATATTCTCCATTTTGTGATATGGATTTTACAGAGTTACTGTATTGGACTTTCTTCATCAGTTCATAACTATAGTAATTGCCTTGGAAGGTCACTAGAAACTCAGAAGATTTTAAGCTGAATTTACTCACACGCAGTAGACAGTCCTTTTGGCAGCCTTGACCTTCAGATTTTTGTTTTCCTAGATCCTTAATTTGCCACACTCTTGGTCCTCTGTCAGCTAGTTAGTTTTGTTTAAAGTGCTGTAAGACCTCTCTTCTGGGACCCTTTGAGGTTCATCTATGCCACAGGCTATAGTGGCACAGTGTCACACAATTGCTGTATTGCTTTCCTTTGAACTAAACTAGACCTTGCTTTTACTTAGCGTCTGTGATCCAAATACTGTCCTGTTTACCTTGTGGTGAAGTGGCCTTTGTAGAGGCTTCAGAAGAGAACTCTCATAGATTAAAGTACAACCAGATAGAATTTTAGTTTCAGCTCCTTGGTAATATTTCTAAGGTAGGACACTCAGCACAGAAAATACCCTATTATCATCACTGAGAGTTCGTATTGGATTTATGAGATAATTTAAAGTCAAAGTTGGGAATCTTCAGAAAATACTTGCTGAGTTATTAGCACATTTATTCACAAGATCTTGATGTGTATAATTTGGGCAATGTGTATAATCATAGTCCTAGCTGTTAGCCTAGGTGTTCTCTTTTAAATAGAAATTTTCTTCATTCAAAAAGCTAGAAACCTTTTCTGTAGAGTTAAGTAAGATTCCCTAAGAGTCAGACTGATCACAATCAAATAGCAAAATCTGTCACCAGAGGTCACAAGAAGGAGATGCAAGATGCAGAGATGGAAAAGTGAAGCTAAGAGCAAGTCTTCTGGATTTCTTAGGGAGCTCTTCTGGATTTCTTAGGAAGCTCTCCTGAATGCTGTGTCTTCAAGGAACAGTTTGCAGAATGATAAACCAAACAGTTGCATGCATGTTTATATAATTATTATTTTCAATAACAGTCTGGCAAATTGATGGCTTCTCTCCAAGTCTGAAGGCTTGTCAAGGTAATGGTTTAGTTTCCTGTCACTGATTCGTGTCTAGACTTAAGCAGCAGTTCTAACTCAGTTTTGTGATTTCTTTAGTTTGAATGTTTAGTGTAGACTCTTTTCAATTGTTTTTGCTGTAAAAAGTGTTAGTATTCTTATCGGTGAGACAGACTAAGCGATAACCCACAGTGGATCTGGATCCTGATATTTAAGAACACAGTGAGAGCAGAGCTTTTACTCAGTTATCTCACACACTCATTTTGTCCCCCCCAGAGCTAAGCTCAAGAGGTCTCAACTTCCCTCCCCAGCAGAGAGGTTGCTGCTAGTCCTAGAAGGTCGGGCAGAAAGTTGTCTCAATTTGTAATGTGCTACTGCTTGCAGCTACAGATGTTGACCATCGCTGGCCAAGATCCCCAGGTATTCCCCTGCTACTTGTCTACGCATATCTCTGTGGTGACCAGCAATAGCAGTCGAGGAAATTGAATGAAGCTGCATCAGGGGAAGTTCAAGTTGGACATTAGGAAAACATTCTTCAATTAGAGGATGGTTGGTCACTGGAACAGGTTCCCCAGGGAAGTAGTCATGGCACCAAGCCTGTTGGAGTTCAAGGAGCATCTGGATAACAGTCTCAATGATATGGAGTTATTTTAGGTAGTCCTGCACAGAGCAGGGTATTGGACTCAATGATCGTTATGGGTCCCTTTCAACTTGAGATATTCTGTGATGCTCTGATTCTCTGATCTACAGGATTTTCTCCCATTCCCAGGATCTGTCTCCTAGTCGCATCTTATCCACCTTATTTCCAAACCGCGCTCTCTTCCCTGACACTAGTTCTTTTCAGAATGCTTCTTTTAATGAGCAGCTCTTCTTTCCATAACGCTCAGCCTCCAGTCTATGTGCAGAAGCAGAAGTCATGATCAGCCTCCTAACTGATGCTTTTGTCTCACACTTCTTTATTACTGGGAGGATTTAGAAGATGTTGCTTTTGTCTAGGCCATTTGTTATCAAAATTTACAATTGGCACCCACTAGTTATGGCTAGCAAGTAACAGGAATCTGCCTCAGCAATCCAATTTCAGATATTCAGCAGCCCTCGCTCCACACACTTATGCACAGTTATCTGCTGCCTGTACTTGTGCCTGTTCACATACTTGTTCACATTCACTAAGCTGTGTTTTCATCTTCAACACATAATGACACTTCTTTAGAGTTTGACATAAAAAGCAGTTACTTACTGACTTTTCCATCTCTACTTAACTTCCCCTTATAATCGATCTTAAAAATCATGAGATAATTTTTTATTTTTATATAAGGCGTTTTAAACTATGACTTCTTACTTAAAATAGCTATAAAGATTGTTTAAACATAGGAACTCTAGAAATGCCATGTGGTATGTCTCATGTAAATTATTAGACTGTTCCTTGCTGACTAATAAAAAAGGGTAATGTGTTATTCAGAAAGTAAAGAATCCTAGATAAAATATATCTTTAGCTACTTGCATTAAGATTTAATCTAGTAAATTTGAATAAATTAATAGTCTAATAATGACATGAGTTTATCTATAGGTAGTTGGCAACATAAAATAACAAAAACATTTTGTAATAGGTGAACTTTATTAGAATTACCTTTAAATCTATTTTTTTGTAGCTGTTAGAAACATAGAAAAGTTATACAGGTCATTCCTTGATTACATTATTAGTGAATATATTTCTAAACAGGAAACTATATCTGCTTTCAGATATAACACACTGTCCTTCATTATTTTTTTCCAGTTATTTTTAAACACTTTTAACTAACTTCAGTGTTCTTTTAATTTTCATCTGTGGTTTTTGTTGAAAAGAACATTTACCAAGAGATTCTTAATTTTGAATTGTGATAGAACTGCTTGGATTTTGTTGTTTGTTTTTTTAAAGTCTGCTACAGAAGTTCTAATCTGTAGTGAAATGCTGCTGTTGCCAAATTAGAAACCTCATGAATGTGAGTGAGAGCATTCACTTCTAAAACTAAAAACTCTCACTGAAAGAATTTTGCAATTTTAAGTATTTTTGCGTCTCTTGTTTTGAAAAGAAACACATTTTCTATGTTTTTAAATAGCTTAATTTTGAAGACATAAAATAATATAGAGGATACACAACATTTAACAATATTCTTTTAAACTATTTTGTGCCACTGAGTCTCTTGAACAGAGGGTTACTAATAAGTGTATGTATGTGGTATGTCAAAAATAGATGTACCTACAGCAGATGAGGACAGTTATTTACTGTAATCATTTGATTGTTTTCATATCCATAATATGTTAAATAATAGATCTGAATCCCCTTCCTGGCCTCTAGACTTTAGGCAGTAGTTCAGAATTGCTTATATCAGGAGTGCATTTGATGCAAGAAAAGGGCTAGATAAAATGTAAGAGACAATGCTAGTGAAAATCCTTACTGCTAGATCACACAATCACAGAATGCTTTGAGGTTGGAAGGGACCTTTAAAGGTCATCTAGTCCAACCCCCCTGCAGTGAGTAAGGACATCCTCTACTAGATCAGGTTGCTTAGAGCCTTGTCCAATCTGACCTTGAATGTTTCCAGGAAAGGGGCCTCTACCACCTCTCTGGGCCACCTGTTCCAGTGTCTCACCACCCTCACTGTAAGAAATGTCTTCCTTATATTCAGCCTAAATCTACCCTCCCTTAGTTTAAAACCATTACTGCTTCTCCTGTCACAACAAGCCTTGATAAAAAGATTGTCTCTATCTTTCTTATAGGCCCCCTTTAAGTAATGAAAGGCTGCAATAAGGTCTCCCTGCAGCCTTCTCTTCTCGAGGCTGAACAACCTCAACTCTCTCAGCCCATGCTCTCAGAAGAGATGCTCCAGCCCTTGGATCATTTCTGTGCCCCTCCTCAGGACCCTCTTCTACAGTTCCATATCTTTCTTGTACTGAGGGCTTCAGAGCTGGACACAGTATGCCAGGTGAGGTTTCACCAGAGTGGAGTAGAAGTGGAGAATCACCTCCCTTGACCTGCTGGCCATGCTGCTTCTGATGCAGCTCAGGATATGGTTGGCCTTCTGGGCTGAGAGCACACGTTGTTGGCTCATGTCCAGCTTTTCTTTCACCAGTACCCCCAAGTCCTCCTCTACAGGGCTACTCTCGATCACATCCCTCAGCTTGTACTGATAACCAGGAGTTGCCCTGACCCACATGCAGGACCTTGTACCTGCCCTTGTTGAACCTCATGAGGTTCACACAGGTCCACTTCTTCAGCTTGTCCGTATCCCTCTGGATGAAATCCTGTCCCTCTGATGTATCAACTGCACCACTCAGCTTGGTGTCATCTGCAGTCTGTGTCATTGATGAAGATATTTAATAGCACTGGTGCCAGTACAGACCTCTGAGGGACATCACTTGTCACTGATCTCCATCTGGACATCAAGCCATTGACCGCTACCCTCTGGATGTGACCATCCAACCAATTCCTTATCCACCGAAGAGTCCACTCATCAAATCCATATCTCCCAATTTAGAGAGAAAGAGGGTGGCTGTGTCCAAAGGCCTTGCAGAAGTCCAGATAAATGACATCCATTGCTCTTCCCTTGTCCACTGATATAGTCACTCCATCAAAGAAAGCCATAGATAGACCAGTGTTCATTTTTTCGTAGTCTCAAGACTGTAATTGAAGGAACTTGAGGATTTGTACAACTCCGGAAGTCATTATGCATTCCCGTTCCAAACCCTGAGGAAAGGTCTTTCACTTCATGCAAATATGGAAATAAAATTTAATCTGAGACTGAGAAAACAAGTAGTTGACTGTTTATCGAATATCTTAGGTATTCTTGCAATAAGTGGATGATATACCATTGTCTAACTCTTCTGATGTAGGAAAATCAAAGCAGTATCTAAATCAAGGCTATCTGCACGTGAACCTTAATCTTTGTGATCTGCTTGTTCCTTTTCATTATACACAGTCACAGGAGCTCTTGACTGGACTTAGATGCAACATGCCTATTCATTTACTGTGGCTCCTGAGCATAGGAATGTCAATATTTTAATGCTGATTAAGAAAAAAGAAAAAAAAAACAATAGCAGTAGTACTTCCTTTCTTATTTTCTGTATTTTCTAAATAAAATTTCATCAAAGGGGAGACTGCCATTTTCTCTTTGATACTGCGTCAGTCTTTTGTGAGAATACTGTGTTATACTTAAATACAAACTGTTAAATAAGTTGTTTGAAAGAGTGCAGCACAGAGCCACAAAGATGATTGACGGAGTTGAGCATCTCCCTTATGAGGAGCGGCTGAGGGAGCTGGGTCTCTTTAGCTTGGAGAAGAGGAGACTGAGGGGTGACCTCATTAATGTTTATAAATTTGTAAAGGGTGAGTGTCAGGAGGAAGAAGCCAGGCTCTTCTCAGTGATAACCAATGATAGGACAAGTGGCAATGGGAGCAAGCTGGAGCATAGGAGGTTCAATCTGAAGATAAGGAAAAGCTTTTTTACTGTAAGGGTTATGGAGCACTGGACCAGGCTGCCCAGAGACGTTGTGGAGTCTCCTTCTCTGGAGACATTCAAAACCCGCCTGGATGCGTTGCTGTGTGACCTGGTCTAGGTGATCCTGCTCTGGCAGGGGGGTTGGACTGGATGATCTTTCAAGGTCCCTTCCAACTCCTAACATTCTGTGATTCTGTGAACAAGAAGCAGACTGTCAAATATTTTAATACTTAGCTTATGCATTTGGTGACTTTGAAAGATGTACGGTGCATGGAGTTCAACTTCACATATGTAACTACTGTGTTTATTTGAGTATTCTCCTTTGTTATTTCATCTGACTTTAAAGATGAGTTCCCACTTTGCACTCAGTCATTACACCTGGTTAAAACTATGAAATGTAAAAAAATGAAGACAGAACTTGTATGTCTTGGAAAACCTCTCAAATCAACAGGAGACTTTACCACAGAAAAGCTATGAAGTTTTTTGTCCAGAGCTAAAAATATAGCATCATTCTAAACACCTTTTTTATTATGTTGTTACTAGTCTCTGTATGTCAGGTGATCTCACCACTGAGAGAAGCTTCCTTGACCCCAGTAGCTTAATCTCATCTTTCTCTGCCTGATTTCCTGCAGAATGTCAGAGGACGCATGTATTTAAACATATAATAGCTTTTGAGAGCATTGCCTGAAGTGTTGGTTAAATGTATATGAATATGATGAAAACAATAAGGATTGTGTTTTCCATTTAGAACTGCTTCTGCTGAGTGTTAATTGTACTACTTTTGTACAATTTCACTGGATTTTCTATCCTGTGTTACACCATCACAAGGCTGAATGTTATTTGATGAAAGTAAAACTGAATAGCGGTTTTACATAAGATAGCTTCAAAAAGGGTTACAGGATATGCATGGTGCCCTTGAAATGCCTGTGCCCAAGTGCAGCTGAAACTTTGAGGTATTAATTAGTTTTACTCTATTAGAAAATAGTAAGATTTCTGTCGATAAAAACTTTGTGGCCTTGGGTGCATGTAATACTCTTCATGGTGAAATCTAAATTATTTTTGATGGATAGCAAATGGTTCTGTGGTTAAAATGCAGAAGCTGGATTTTGAGAAGTGAATGAATAGTTAAGTGCCTAGTCCCATAGAGAATCAGTGGGAGTTTCTGTTTTCTGATTGTCCTTTTCCCCAGATCATTACACTGTAGGAAATGGTGTGGATTGTTTGTTTGTACAGCAGGCAGGTCTGCATGTTTACCTGAAGTAGTAAGCTTTGAAAAGGCCAAATTGCTTATCTCTACTGATCATCACAGTGCTGGTTTATTTCTTCTCTCCAGTGATTTTAATGTAATGGAAACTGTATTGTAATCACAGAATCATTAAGGTTGGAAGAGACTTCTAAGATGATCAAGTCTAACTGTCAACCTTACACCACCATGCCCACTAAACTATCTCCCGTAATGCTTGTGTAGAAGACTCCCCGTCTAAGATACTGGAGCATGCACTTTGTGGTTTTAGTGTGTATGTACAGGCTTCAGGTACAAGTCAAAGAAAGATATTAATGCATTTCCGAAGTTCTTTGCAAACAGCAAAGACATTTGTCTCTTTATATACAATAGTATTAAGGAATTTTGCATTATACTTTTCTGAGATTTAAAGTATTTTAAGCAGTGTCACTATTATGGATGTGTTAGAGAAGAAGAGATAGTATCTTTTGAAAGAACTATACATTTGTGGTGGGGAGAACAGATACTTTTTAATATGTTCAAACCTTCCTCAGATATTTCAGTCCTGAAAGCACAAAAAACCCATAAAAAAACCCAAGAACTTAAAAATATAAAATTTGTATGGAACAATATGATGTTTGGAACTTATCAATACACTTTCAACATAAGGTATTTGGTGTTTTAGAACTTACTTTAGCTGTAACAAAGAAATGATACATATATTTTGGTGGAGTAAAACATTCTTAAAAATGCAAAAGGAAATTTTAGTTGCCTGATAGTGATGTCATTAGAGTGGAAATGATAGTTTAAATGAACTGTGGATGTTGTAGTGAGGATTCAAACTTTAAAAAAAACAAATACGCTGTTTTAAAAGGGTTGAAAATGGAATTTTGCTTACAGTGTTAAAAGATCAAAGTTAATAGTAGAAAAGAGTAGCACTCATAGAATGACTTCTGCAAAGTGTTTTACAAATCATTAGGAAAATATATTGAAATAAAATATGTTTGCCCCCCATGCATGAATAAGACCTAAGTATAAGGACCATATTTTAGTGTCATTCTTCAAGAGAATATCTTAACTTTAAAGCATAGCTCCTATTAATGTAAGTGAAATTACCATGTTTGTTTAGTGGTCTAAAGCACAAGAAGTATAGACAGATTTAAATACAACGTGCATGTTTCTTGTTTGATATTTTATATAGACAGTCTTCCATTTTTATATTTTTCTAACTTCCTTATTTCTACTATGATCTTTCACATTTTTTCTCTCTTTGGTATTTAGCATCCAAGCTGATGTAACAATACAAGCATATTTTACCAAAAGTCCCTTTCTTCTTCAGTTGAACAAAATGGCAATTACCTTATGTACTCTTGGTCCTGTATATTGTTTGTGTCAGCATCTGAGTTGCCATTTCTTACATATTAGTGTTGATATTTCTTCAGTTTAGTGGTCTATAAAATAAATTTTCCTACATTTCTTTTAGAGAGATTATTCTAACTATTAGTTTCAAATATTTTTTTGTGCTTTGCTCAGTGAAGAGCACATCTCAATTTCAGTTTTATCTTTTTGTACAAATAAAGCAAACTTAATATTGATTTTTCTTCATTTTGTATTTTGATCCTTTGCTTCAGGAGTATTAACATAGGAATTCCAAAAATAATTCTATAGTTTGTCAGAAAACATCAAAAAACCTAAACTAGAATGGGAGAAGTGATATATGTAGAGTGAGCAGAGAAAAGAAGCTATAAAGATGTCCCTACTTAAAAAAACCCCTGACATAAACAAAACAAAACAAAAAATAATTAAATACCTCAGCATGGATACACTGATTGTATCAGGGACATCACATACAGAGGGCAGCAGCTTCAGATGCAAATCAAAGACTTTCAGTGAGACAAGGGGAGAATGAGATAGAACAAGAAATTGACCATCTATTTTGTGATTAATGGCTCTATGTAGTTTGTGCTGAGATGTCGTTCTGTTCCGTATAGCCCATTGGCTATTTGTTTCATACCCTTACTATTTCACACACTTAACAAGTGAACTTCATTATTGAGGTGTTATATATCTAAGGAGAGAGAAACATTTTCATTAATAATTTCAACTTTTTACGTTTTACATAGTCTAAGGAAAAGAGATTTTTTTTTTCTCTTTGGTGTAATAGTATCTTCATTACTGAGTGACTGTGTTGAGTCTCTTTGCATAAAGCCTGGCTAAACATGTTTGATGTTTGTTTGTTTGTTTTTAGTCTTCAGTATAACTTTTCTGTAGGATGATAATTTACTAAATTTAGCAGCATTCTACTAATTTAGATTATCCTTTCTCAACATGGAAATAGACTAGGAGAGAGATCTAGATTCATAGTACATTGCCAGATCTCACAAAGGGGTTTCCTGTTGCTTTCTTGGATGTCTTTTTTTGCTCTGGGTATCTGAATTGCTCCCTTTTCCTTCTGCTCAGTTACTGCTGACTCACCCACTCCAGAAGCAATTGTAATCATTTTATAGACATCCAGCAGTCTTTACTTAATCAGTTGATGACTTTAGTTTTTTCTAGAAAAAAGCTACATGTATTGGAAATGTATAAACTTGTCTGCTTCTTGAACAGTTCCTTTAAGTTGCCATTACTACTGTTCTCATTATGCAACTACTCTGTTGATTCATTAGGACTTATACCGAGAAGGCTATCAGTACCTAGCTTCTTTTCACCCTTGAATTGGATTCTTTGCTATTCTGGATACAAATAGTTCCTGGTTATATGCTCTAAAAAATGCTTTGATTGTTTAAAGCATACTCGAGTTTATACCTTAAGTAGTCCCAGTGAACTGAATGACAAAATACTTTTTGCAGTTTCAGAGCAGAAATCCACTAGAGTTAGACACTCCTAAGTGTAAGGGCTACACCTTGAAGTGTTTGCAGGCTTTTCATTTTTATGGCATTTAGTTTATTTATCCCCTTCATTTCTGTCCTTTGACTCCAATGGTTTAGTGTTGGTGTTCTAATCCAATTAACTCATAAGAGTGAATTAATGTAATGAGTGAGCTTTGCACCCTTTCATAAGGGTCTAGTGGTCCATCTATCTTGAATAGCTGCACAGAACATTGCTGCCAACTGAAATATTTGAAGAATTTTTTAGGTGGTGTTACTGTATGCAACTCCGTTCCCTGAGAAATTGTACAAACATGTTTTGGAAGAGGTTCCTATCAACAGGAACTGTTTGGTTTCAGTTCTCTGAAGTAAAAGGCACATATCTATTAATTCAACTTAAAGTATTTCAAAGCAGAAGTAGAACATAGCTTTTCCATTTAAAAAGAATATTGTCTCTTAAAGCAAAAGTGATTTAAGAAACATTGCAGACTACGTATTAATTGGCAGAAGTATATATGATAATTTCATAAAACAGGTTTTTTTCGGTTGATAGCACAATTTGCAAATATTGAACTGATTATTTGTCATAGTCTTAGGGCAAAGACTTTAAGTTGAGAAAATCCAGTCCGGTATAGAACAGTATTTATAAACAGTGTGCTTTGTTTTTTAAACAGAAAATATGAATTCATCAATTTTATATATTTTTCACTACCAGCATTTAATAAGAAAAAAGGTTTCTATTATATGCACAGAAAATAAGCTAGCAGCAATGTGTGCTATTTATAGAAACCATTAAGGGAAATGAAATGTTTCTGTACTCAGTTCAGTAAGACTAACTTGTTGAGTTTGAATTTGACAGTAAGATCAAGAAATAGAGATTCTGCAACATTTTGTCCATTCTAAAAGATATTGAGGGGTAATGACAATAAATTACTATATGGTTGCATAGTTTTCCTACCTGGATTGAATTAGTAAATATTGTGAGGAATAAGAAATTAATTCCACTGCACAATATATGTTGTACGTTACTCCAGCCCCTTTATGTAATTATGCAGTTTTCAGTATGATTACCTTTTTAAAAACATTCTTTAATCTAGTTATAATTATCCATTCCTTTTCAGAACACATTCAGTTTCCTTCCAATAACTGTGATCTTAAAAATTAGCTTCATTATTTCTCTGACCTCATTTATTCCTACTCACGTTCTTAATCACAATGCTCTTGTATCTTTTTTGTCACCAATTAAATTCTTTCTCTGTTATGCTGTGCCATGTTTTGCTGCTTCTAGTCTCTTCCTGTCTCTCTTTTACATTCAGTCTCAAAATTATTCTCTGCTGCATTGATGGCTTTTAAACTTTTAACATTTCATTCATGTTCAGCATCCTAATTTTCCCAATTTTAACTTCTCTTTTCACTGTTCAGCCTTGTTACTGGCTCTGTTCCCACTCTGTGAACATCTACGATGGCTACTGCAATGAATATGTGATTTAATACCTACAGTTTATATTCATGTGTTATGACATTATATTAAATATGAGTACATTTCTGTATGATATGGGGAAGTATAATATTGCTTGGCAAAATTTCACCTGAAAAGCACCTGTAATTCTCTTCTGCCACATGAAGGATGTCAGGCAAAAGTATCTGATAAAGTATGTATGGATTCTGTTTCAACATTCTGATACTCACTGGAAAAACAAAAATATTTAATTTATTTCTAGGAGAATGTAACTGAAAAAAAAAATACAGGTCTGCAAGTCCAGAACTAAGAAATTGCTTTTTGATAGATCTGAACTGGAAAGAGGAAAAGTGGAAGACCAAAAGCAACTGTTGAGGAAGAAAGAGCTAATGTAGATAAGAACCATGAGTACAAAGCAGTGCATTTATATTTCTTTAACTGACATTTTTTGAATTATTAGTGTCTGTTAAAGACCTGAGCAGCTACACATGCTACATGTCAGTTGTACATTCTCTCTATAATGAAAATTTAGAATGCTGTAACTCACTGTTCTTGCAGAATGCTTTCATGCTCACCTCATTAGTAATTATATCTTAGTAGTGATTTTAATTAAGCTAATTCCCTCTTAACAGAACCTGAAGGTAAATTCGGGTCACATCACCACAGCTGATCTCACTGCAGTTGCATTTTTGCTCAATAAATGTATCTTATATTCTAGCCAGTTAACTGAGGTGCAATATGAACTGCAAACATTAATGTATGAGAGAATAATGGTCTTTAGAATATATTAGTATGTAGCTATTTTAGATTGCCTTTGTTTCATTGCCTTAAAAATAACAAAGTGTTATAGTTTGTATCTGCAAGAGAATAAATAATGGGATTCTATTAATGCCTTATGTATGCTACATATACATATTTATGCATATAAAAACGTAGAAACACGTTGTCCCTGAAATAGCAATCATGGGTTGATATTTCTCTTGTAGTTCAGAAGCATTTTGTCTTGCCAAAAATTGCAAAATGGCACATGCAAATATATATATAGCTTGCAAAAACAAAAAAAACTGACCTGCAAAACAGATTATTTGAAGGCTTCCTAAGGTGTTTTAATTACCCTAAAAAGTTAGGTTTTGCATGTAAATTTACAATGCAGTGTTTCACTCCACAGTTCATGACTGAAGTGACAGTGACAATATGGTGTTTCTATTACAAAAATGTAGTTATTTTTGGTGAAGAGAATTCATTTATTTTTTACTTTCCTACTTCACATTTTCCTTTATTCTGAGAGGAAAAATAAAGAAATAATTATGAAATATGAAAGTGAACAAATAGCTTAAGCAAGAGTAACTGATAGTAGCCTAGACATCTTTAGTTCTTCTGTATCCCATACCATGGAATTTTGTGGGATCTCTTAGAAATAGCTGAGTTAATGTTAAGGTATGGAGCATGAAAATGCATTAATTTCTGCTTTTGTACA
This sequence comes from Mesitornis unicolor, assembly GCF_000695765.1. NCBI lineage: Eukaryota > Metazoa > Chordata > Aves > Mesitornithiformes > Mesitornithidae > Mesitornis > Mesitornis unicolor. Next base: position 17,222 of record NW_010184950.1, on the reverse strand, counting down.
ATTCCAGATAAATATCAGAGCCTCTGTAGTAGGCCTGTGTGACAACAGAATAGTTTAAATTAGTTAGACCAAAGAGTTTTTCTTCCAGAACTGTATCCTGTTCTCAGCAGTGATACAAAGGAACAGGAAAAGGGGTATGAGTGATTAAAAGTATTGAAACATCTGCGTATTCTCACTCACCACTGATATGTGCCTCAGAAATTTCCTGAGCTGGAGAAGGTATCTTTATATTTAACAATATTCAGCGGACTTTTATGCTGTTGCTTGTCTTTCTAAGCATTTAGCAAAGATTTTTATATAGTTTTCAGTATGTCTGAACTTCTTCTTGGTAGTTCCTGCTTTTATTTTCTATTGAAAGTATTTGTAATATTTTCTATATTATTACCCAATTTATAAACCTGAGTTGAATTCAGAAAAGGAAAAAAAACCCCAAACCTATTGTGATTCCATATTGTTTCTTCTAATTCCTAGCCTTTGATTTATTCTTCAGAGCATGTAGCTAAAAGCAAAGTAGTCATGCTACAGAATTTGAAAAAAAAAAAAAAAGAAAAAAATCACTTGAACCTCTTCTGCAACAGCTTTTTTGTTAGCTTTTAGTTTTAAATTGAAAATGTATTCTTTGAAGTGGCTTTTGTTGAAGAAGGGAGAACCTCTTTAATATAAGCTAAAGTATATTTAGGAAAAGTTTAAGTGTGATAAGGATAAACCACGTAAGAGCCATGAATGAGGTATTCAGCCTATTCAAGAAATTTGACTAAGATTGTAGATGACTTTGCAAAACCCCCTTTTTAATAATGTCTTCCAACTATAAAAGCACATAATATTAAATACTCTGAAATCTCCAGGACCTCAACCTCCACTTCACAGAAACTAATTAGTATGTCCACTAATTGGCTCCTTTCCCAGAGTCTTTATTTCTCAAAAGAAAAAGAGTCATATTATAGATGTATCTCATTATAGTTAATTGCTCTTGCTATTGATGCTTTTGAAGGCATTTTGGTATTGTACTGGGTGAATATATAAAAAGAGTTCTGAAGTTAAATATTCTTATTGTGAAGACTAGGTGGTCTTTACTGAAGATCATGAAGAGAACTGTTTAGTCGTTTAGTAGTTCAAAATAATAGTGGGATTGGTAGCTGGCTGTAGTGATTAAAATAAACTGAAAAACAGTCTTCATTTTCTTACATTAAACAGTATAGATCATGGCTGTGATTTATTTGGGGTTATGGCTTGGATTAAATTTTACGAAATACACTTCTTAATTAGTTGCCTTTGCTGGTTATAACTTACAGAAAATAAAGCTAAGAGCAATGCAGAATACAGGTCAATAAATTAAGACACACATGTTTGCAATTCTGCAAAAAAATTGTGGTTGCAGGCTATTTTGTGTTCCAGTCTTTATACTGTAGGACATTTTCCTCCCCATGTACCTCTGTGACAGTGTGTTTTGTAATTTGGATTTTGATCTAAGGGAGCAGACTTTAATGGAAATCCACGCATTTTCAAAGGTCTGTAAGTTCACTTCATATACATGTCCTAAACAAATTTATCCATTTTAATCTGACTTATGTGCTGAAATTCAGCAGTAACTTTTATTTGATTCATCTTCTGAGGATGGAAAAAAGCTGTATTGTCATTTGATGAATTTAATGGATTTTAATTTTGGATTGTGAGTTGTATTAATTAGTATAAATAATTAGATGTTATTTCTAGCTATTTTTCTAGACATTCATTAGTGATATTTTCTTTTTTGACCAGATATACTTTTGCAAGATATACTGAGAGATGATGTGTTCTCTGAACAACTTCAGCAACAGAAGTCTAATTGATCAGATTTGTTAATGAAAATTGTCCAAAATGTCCTTATCCTTTTAAGAACTAATTGCATGATTTATGAATTATCACCTACAAATTTCATGGAAATTCATAGTAATTGCAAAATTTGAAAAACAAATTCCAAGGCACAGCAAGCTTACATTCATAGCTGATTTTGCTGGCTCATAATCAGCAGTGCCTGGATCCACTGGATGCATGACTAACAGGTTGCAGATTACTCTTCTAAGTGTACCCAACTAGTAGCATGTTGGTGTGCTTGTTAATAAAGGATCATAAAAATATGCAGGCTGGAAAGTTTAATGCTATTTAAATTATTTTTCTGTACTTCATTTCATTTTTTGCTTCAAATTTTAAGCTCAAGTAGTTGAATGCAGTTTCCATTTTCAGTTATCAATATTACTGGTTCGGTAACTGTAAAATAAACAAAATGTGTTAAAGTAATACCCTGCTATATACTAGAGAATTTGTTTCCATAATTTGTATTATATTTCCCTAACAGATTTAGTTTGAATCGATAGAGTACCCACTGTTAGAGCCTCTGGAGGGACCCGGAATGTTTGTCCATTCTCATCTGTAAGCTCTTTTGAAGTAGAGAGACCCCTGCAGTATATAAAATCAACCTTTATGTATACATTTTTACCTCTTCCATCCATGTCTTTAAAACTGTCACTGTCTTCCACCTAGATTAACCTAGCATAAAGTGATTGCAAAGTTTTTGTAGCAGCTATAAAGTTTATACTTTTCACTCTGTCATTATTGGGGATTTTATATACCTTATCAATCTCTGATCTCATTTGTTCTTTACATCTGTAGTTTTCCTTTTGTCTATTTCTATTCTTTTTAGTTTTCTTATTTACAGTCCTTCTTACTTATGTCTTAAGCATCTAGCCATATAACAAGAGTCTTCAGAAAAGCATGTACTCCAGCTGCTTTCTGAGGCTGTAGCCCTGCAAAGGGAATTTTCAAAATGAGAAAACTACTCTGGACTTAAATTTGTCTGTACTAAAAAAATTTTCTTTAAAATTTTATGCCTCTGTATTTTAAAGGTCTTAATTGCTAGAGCCAGATTCTGCGTCTTTTACAGTGAGACAGGCAGATTCTGAAGGAAGAAAACATACAATGTAAATAAGAGTCTTTGGACAGAACCCTAAATCTTTACTGCAAAACTGCTTTCTAAAACTGCCGAACTAATTTCTAAAACTCAGAAGCAGTTTTTATGAACTAATAGAAATATTCTTGGAGAATGTACTAGTATGTGTCTAGCCTTTCCCCCTTTAGTAACATAATGCAATAGTGGGTGAGGAACACTTCCTCCCCTCACTTTCTTACCCTGAAGTGGCTGCAAACTTGTGGTTTACACTCTGTTAATTCATTCATACAGCTGACAGGCATACCTCATTTTTCCAGGCTTCTGAAGGTCAAAGGCTTTTTATTTTCTCTCCTTATACTTTAAGTTAAAGCTTAAGAGTCCTTAGGGTCTACGCCAGCATAAAATGGTGAAGTGTGTAAAAATTCAAATTACCATCTTTTCATCTAGATATAATTTTTCTTTGTGCAGCAGCAAGCAAAAAAAGATATTCTAGAGGAGAACTTATGGGTCCAGATATTTTTTTTTCTTCTAGTTCAGTCCATAATAAAAACAAGGATTATTTTCCATGCAAAAATGGCTGGCTATTTTTCAAAATAGTCTATGAGCTGACTGGCTGACTGATTCCTAACTAAATATGACACGGTCTTCATCAAACATCTGAATTTTTCATGACATCTTTCACCTTAACATTTGTGTCATCATGCATGCAGTGTTATTCAGTAGATTGCTCTCTGTGAATGTTTTTCTTTCAATGCACTAAATCAACTTTGTTTTGCGTAGTTATCAAATACTTTATTGAGAATAGGTTTTGATTCAAGAATGAAACCGCATGTATATTTAAGCAGTTTCCTTTCCTAAGTACAGCCTTCCTAGCAATATATGGCTATAACAATTTAACTTCAGCATGTCCTGATTATTTGTCATTCTCTTAATATTTATGGTTATAAACAGCCATCACAACTTACTTTAGACGTCTTTATTAATAACTCTGTCTTCGTTCTCAATGTAGTACATGCAATACCTTAAAATTCTACTTTTTCACAGTAGTTTAGGAATTCTGAAAATATTCTGTATACATTTAGACACTCACAGGAGGTGCTGGTTTTGTGGTTTTTTTGTTGGATTTGTATGGGGTTTCTTAAAACAGATTTGCCTACTATGATTTACAAAATTCAGGATTTTCATTGTTGTTTGTGACATGTGGATCTTTTCATTGTGGATTATTCTTGGTGCTGTAAGATCTGCATACTTAAATTTGATTTGTATTATGGGATGAAGAATCTTCATGTAGATGACTATTTCTTTGAGACACTTTTGTTTGTTTTTGCTTTTTATTACAAACTGTGTGTCATAGGCATTAGGTGAGTAGATGTTCACTTTCAAGTGTGAATATTTAACTTAGTGTTTGATGTTCCATTTACAGCTGAGCCAATAGTCTGAATTTTAACTGATTGGAGTAGTTGGTTTTCATTCAATATGCAGGATAGCAGGGATGTAGAGTTATCTTTTAAAGAGCAAAAAACACTGACAGAAGGAGTGACAAAAGATACAATATAACAGTGAATTTTAAAGTACATGTGTTTTGTAAATTCAAAATCAACTGTTGGCTCTGAGGCATTTTATTTTTTGTGTCTGTAGGCTTTTTACAATGTGAATATTCTCTGCTTATGTAGATTCGGATCCAGATGGTCATTGCTCTACTCTGGTTTATTAACAGAGAATGTGCTTAAAGATGCAGAAGGAAATTTAGTGCAGTTTTGAAGATGTGTAACTATGGCTTGATTTTATCTTCATTGTTTTCATTATCAGTGAGGATGATTTGTTTTAATTCATTTGACGATCCTGGAGGATCCCTGCATATTCTCCACACATTCTCCACAGGGAACTGCTGGAGAGAGTCTAGCGTAGGGCTACAAAGATGATTAAGGGAGTGGAGCATCTCCCTTATGAGGAACGGCTGAGGGAGCTGGGTCTCTTTAGTTTGCAGAAGAGGAGACTGAGGGGAGACCTCATTCATGTTTATAAATATTTAAAGGGCAAGTGTCACAAGGATGGAGCCAGGCTCTTCTCAGTGACAAACAATGATAGGACAAGAGGTAATGGGCACAAGCTGGAACACAGGAGGTTCCACTTAAATTTGAGAAGAAACTTCTTCTCAGTGAGGGTGACAGAGCACTGGAACAGGCTGCCCAGAGAGGCTGTGGAGTCTCCTTCTCTGGAGACATTCAAAACCTGCCTGGACGCCTTCCTGTGCAACCTCATCTAGGTGTTCCTGCTCCGGCAGGGGGATTGGACTGGATGATCTTTTGAGGTCCCTTCCAATCTCTAACGTTCTGTGATTCTGTGATATGTCACTGTGAAACCTGAAGGCAAATACTCTGCATGCTAGATGCGCTCTAGAATAACAGGATGCTACTACTATTTCAGCTTCTGATAATTATTCTCTTCATTTTAATTTTTCTTCTCCCCAAAATGCAATGGGAAAGAAAGGTGTAATGATCTAGTGACTTTATTAGGCCTCAGCAGTTGAGAACTATTGAATTGTACTATCCATAAACGATTTTTTTAAAAAACAACTATTTATGCTACAAGCACATCTGATATCCATTCTTCTGCTTTGTCACCTCATGACTGATCCCAGCTCTCTGCTGGCAGAGATGCTGTAAGATTTGAGGGAAGGTGGAAAAGTTGTTGTTTCCTCCCTCTACCAAATACAAGGATTACTGACACTGTTCTGCAAAGTTTCTTGGTTATACTTCCTCTAGCCCTTTTCTGATTTCCTTATGTCAGAAAATGGCCATGTTTTGAATGAGAGTGTACTTTGGAATAGCTCCCAAGTTACTATTTTGGTTTCCATTTACATTATAGTGTTTGCTTTTCTTCATATTTCGTAAAGAGTTATTACAATGGTGCAGAAGTTAATATGCACCATTTTGCCATTGAAGGTAATGAGTCCAAGATTTTTGGAATGCAATTCCATATAAAATTTATGATAGCATGAGAAAGCAGTGAAAATGCCAGTCAACATGACTAGAGAAAATTATGCTGAGTAGTCGTTCCTCAGAAAAGGGTTGTTAGTAGGTGTTCTGTTAAACATTTGTCATACACCAGACAATATTCTCTGTAGGATATAGAGGCAGGAGGATTTTCATACGCAGACTTTTCAAATAGCTGACAGAGATAATTAGATGTCTGCAAACATATCTCTAGTCTCACTCAGCTGTTATTATCTTTTTTTTTTCCCAGTGTATCAGATGTGGGTATGCTCTGTGCAGTACTGTAATAGAAATAATAATTAAAAAATCATTACATATGCAAAAGCACAATGAATTATCCCTTTCCACAGTATACATTGTGTACTACAGAAAACTGTCTTGCTGCAGAAATGTGATATGATTAGGTGTAATTTCTTACTACATTGTATACAACTTAAAATCTGGAGTTGCCCAGCTGGCAACTAAACATCATGCCGCCACTTGCTCATTAGTGAGCATGGGAAGAAGAAAATATAATGAAAGGTTGCAGGTAGAGGCAAGGACGAGGAGGAATCACTTACCAATTATGAGCACAGGCAAAACAGTTCCAATTTATTTTGTTACAAATCAGGTCAGAGCAGGATAATGAGAAATAAAACCAAATCTTAGCAACACCTTCTCCCCACTCCTCCCTTCTTCCTGGGCTCAACTTGACTCCTGGTTTCTCTACCTCCTCGCTGCCAGCTGCGCAGGCGGGCGGGGAATAGGGGTTGCAGTCAGTTCATCACACATTGTTTCTGCCACTCCTTCCTCCTCAGGGGCAGAACTCCTCACACTCTTCCCCTGCTCCAGCATGGGTTCCCTCCCACAGGAGACAGTCCTCCATGAACTTCTCCAGCATGAATCCTTCCCACAGGCTGCAGTTCTTCATGAACTGCTCCAGTGTGAGGCCTTCTGCAGGATGCAGTCCTTCAGGAACAGACGGGCTTCCCACAGAATCATGGCCTTCTTTGGACACAGCCATCTGCTCTAGTGTGAGGTCCTCCATGGGCTGCAGGTGAATCTCTGCTCCACCATTAACCTGCAGAAGGACAGCCTGCCATCTCACTACAGGCTGCAGGGGGATTTCTGCTCTGGTGCACCTCCTCCCCCTCCTTTCTTCACTGACCTTGGGGTCTGCATTGTTGATTCTCTTGCATTCCACTTCTCTCTTCACTGCAGGTTCCACAACAATTTTTTTTCCCCTCCTCTTAAATACGTTATCACAGAGGTACTACCACTGTTGCTGATTGACTCGGCCTTGGCCAGAGAAAAAGATCCAATGTGGAGTCAGGGAAGCTTCTCACAGGAGCCACCCCTGTAGCCCTGCCACTACCAAAACCCCACCACACAAATCCACACAATTCAAATATGAATAT
>NW_010184950.1:7569-9872 GCF_000695765.1 Mesitornis unicolor | reverse complement strand
AGGAATATATGTTGAACATTTTCTGTGCTTCACTGTTTATATTTCTGTAAGATAGTACTTTCTTTAAACCAAAAAACAAACTGAGTCCATCAGATTTCCAAGCCTGCTTTTCTGATGCAGGTTTAGTTATTGAACATTGTTTTTCACGCGTAAGTGATGATGAAGTTGTGACTGGTGTTTTAGCTAGCCTAACACGTATGACAGAGAGATTAATGTAAATTTCATGTGATTATTAGTTCTATACAGTTTGGAATGAATTATTATTGTAAAGATGAAGATTGAAAATTCTATTTCCAGTGATCACAAAACATACATTACATTTCCTGCTTTTGATTCTAGTGATAATCTTTTGACTTTTTGTCTTAAACCACAATGGAAGGCTTTAGAAGCACCTTTGAGTGTTTTATTGGCACAAGTATGTCAGTAGAGATAATTTCTGTCAACTATATAAACATTAAGTGCTTTGGTATCATTTTTTAATAACAGTGTAAGCATATTTTTAAATAAGGAGTTTGTTTTTATACTAATTTGCTGGCAGAGTAACTAAACTTCTTTAGAACTCTGAAAAAATTATGGGATTATATCTTCTGTAAAAAATCTGTATTTCTTGATTCCGTTTTGTCCTTGTCTCATATTATTATACTAATCAGTAAATACTTGTTGATTTTTTATGACATTAAGCAGTAGAACAGAAATGTGAATTCTGTGCTTGTAAGAGTCACCTGGCTTCTAAAGAGTAATTACAAGGCTGGCCTTTGTGGAAAAGAGAAATCAACAGTAATACACTTTTGGCTGCTTTTAAAAAGTTATGATTTGACATGAGGTTTCTGAGCTTTTTAAACTTTCTAGAACTTTTTTTAACAAAATGGGTGTCTATGTGTTGCTCAAGCCTAGCATTGCATGTAGTGTAAAGAGTTGTTTTGCTTTTTTGTATCATATTTTCCATTGATTCTTTGCAATGTCATCATGCAACTCGCGTCTTTTTTTGATAATATAATTTTACTAGCTACAGCAGGAAATAAATTTCTCTCTAATTCCCAAAAGAAAATACTTAAGTAAGAAACAGTAAACTAGAAATGGAGAATTAGAGTATTTATTGAAAACATGTGTAATAGCAGGTATAATTTTAATATTGTCACTATTCAAAGTACTTGCTGGGAATTTTGGATTCTAAGTTAAAATATCTAATTTAATATGAGGTATTTGTTTTTTTTTATTTCCCTCAATCATAACTGATCTTGGTCAATTAACTGATTTTATACTAACAAGTACTTCCATATATTAGCCATCTGATTTTATTGTTTGTTTTACAAAAAGCTGCTTTTTATAGAAGACAATGGCATTTTCTTTATTCCTTTGTAGAACTGCCTGAGCAATTGCTATTTGCATTACTCTTAAAATTTTTGGTTTGATCAGTTTTTAGAAACTGTTGAAGAAAAGACATATAGCACTGTGCGGATGGGGTCTGAAATGGATCTTGAAAGCTACCAAACTGCTTTAGAAGAAGTACTCACATGGCTTCTCTCTGCTGAAGATGCATTACAAGCACAAGGAGATATATCCAATGATGTAGAAGTTGTTAAAGAACAATTTCACACCCACGAGGTATATGTTGTTATTAATCATTCAGTAGTCATTTTTCTTCTTGTATCCCATAATAGGGTCAAAAATACAAAACAAAGATGTTTCTAGTTTCTTTTATTCATTTTGGGTTTTTTGTTTGTTAGATATTTTAATTTTGATTTAGAGAATTTCAAGGTAGTACTGGAGACTGTGTCCTAGAATCAAGGAATAATTTAAGTTGGAGAAGACCCTTAAGATCATTGAGTCCAACCGTAAAACTAACACTGCCAAGACCATCTCTAAACTTTGTCCCTAATTGCCCCATTGATGTGTCTGTTAAATATCTCCAGGCATGTTGACTCAACTGCTTCCCTGGAGAGCCTGTTCCAATGCTTGACAACCCTTTTGTTGAAGAATTTTTTCCTAATATCCAATCTAAACCTCGCCTGATGCAACTAGAGGATGTTTCCTCTCATCCTATCACTAGGGCATCTCATTGATGCTTATAAATATCTGAAGAGTGGATGTCAGGAGAACCACACTCTTCTTGGTTGTGCCCAGCAACAGAACAAGGGGAAATGTTCACAATCAGGAACACAGGAGGTTCAATTTAAACATGAGGAAAAAACTTACTTACTGTGAGGGTAACAAAGCACTGGAACAGGCTGCCCAGAGAGGTTGTGGAGTCTCCTCTGGAGACATTCAAAACCCACCTGGATGTGTTCCTGTGTGACCTAGTC
>NW_010184950.1:0-7559 GCF_000695765.1 Mesitornis unicolor | reverse complement strand
GGACTGGATGATCTTCAGATCCTTCCAACCCCTACCATTCTGTAATTCTGCATTACTGCACAACACCCACCTCATTAGAGCATCCTTTCAGGTAGTTGTAGAAAGCGATAAGGTCTCCCCTGAGCCTTCTTTTCTTCAGACTAAACAACTTTTTGCTCTTTGCAAAAAGTGAAAGTGTTTATGTCTTTATTCTGTTACAAGGTTTGGGGAGGGGTTGAAAAAATTAAAAGCAAAGTTGAAAATCGTGCTTGGAACGTGGTGGAAGTGAAGGTATTTCTCCAAAGTCTGTTCTTTTCTTCCAAAGAATCAAACTTAAAACTGAATTTTATTTTTATTGTCAGGGTTTTATGATGGAGTTAACAGCTCACCAAGGACGTGTTGGCAATGTTTTGCAAGTAGGAAGTCAACTTCTAACAATTGGAAAACTTTCAGATGATGAAGAGAACGAAATCCAAGAACAAATGAATCTACTTAATTCTCGATGGGAAAGTCTCAGGGTAGCAAGTATGGAAAAACAAAGCAAGTAAGTAGTATTTCAGGTAAAATAATATATATGGACTTTGACTGAAGCAATCCTGAACTTGACAAACACTTTTTATTTCACTTTACTGTGAACAAAATTCCTTCTCAGATCTTTTTTAATCTGAAATTTGATGTGTAATGACTTTAAAGCTTGCATGTCACTTTGAGACTGGAAGCTGAACAAAGCAGCAGTTATCAACAACTTGGCCACTTGTAACATTTTAACCAAAATATATATAATGTACTCCACTTTTTTCCAATTGTTTCAACAAGTATCACACAATATTTAGCTGCAAATGAGAGAATTTTTACTGAGATACAAAAGGAAAAGTGAAACAAATCTTTAAATACTGTAAAATTTGATCCCATAAAAATAGAAATTGGGAGCATAGCTTTCTGGGAAATACTGTCTTGGTTTTAACTGAGGACAAATTACACTATTCAAAAAAGGGTAAATCCAATAGTTATATAGCTTAAAGTTGAAATATAGTTAAAAGTAGAAAAATAATATATTAATTAGTCACTTAAATCTTTGAAGCATTTTTAAGATTTCTATGTCTTGTTTTGAAATTTTGATTTACATAGTGCTAACTTGTAGAAGGAACTCCATAAAGGGTTAGACCTTGTGATTGTGCCACAGTGGAGTAATTAGTTTTTCAGAATACAGGGTGTTTAAACCAAGAATGTTATTGAAGGTGTTTTTTGTGTGAGTTGCATCCCTTATCTTAAGAAAATATCTGTTACTTACCTGATCTTTCACATTTCTTTTTCTCATCCTTTTTTTCTTTTTATGTGGTTATTCTTAATCCCTATCTCATGTAACTCCATTTCAAACTCGTGAGGCTGTCTTTCTTTGTCATGAGGAATTTTTTATACCTGCTGGCCTTTCTGTAAGGGAGACCAATAGTACACTTCACCAGCTATCATACTAAGACAAATCTAGTGGAAATTTTAAAATTAATTGAATGTCACTTCTTTATAGCCAAGGAGTATTAATTACTGACAAATATGTTTGGTCTCTACAGTAAAACCAACTAAATGCAGTGGCAGTCAGCCTGAATCTGAGATCCCTGTTGACTTTTCAGGGACTTTGAACTAGGTAGTCTTCATAAAAGTCTTTCTCCTGAAGTCTTATGTTTTTCTCTCAGAAAATCCCAATGAACATATACTAAGTGAGAAAATCTTCTGGCTGTTCCTTCAGTACAGCTGGAGAGTTTCTCCTTTTGCGAATGTTCTTTTAATTAAAGCTGAATATCTCTAGTAGTCAGACTAATAGTCTAGCCCAGCATCCTGACTGTTTCAAAACAAGAAAAGATAAGCTTTAGGGGAGATATGTGATCCTCCTGAATGAGCATCTTCTCATCTTCTTTTACTGTTGGTGAAGATCCCATTGCTCTGGAGACCAAATATTAGGCTATATGGATCGTTGATCTGACCTAATACTGCACGTCTTATGATATGAAATTCTCCAGAGAAATCTCCTGACCTCTTTTAACTGAGATAACTTCCCAAGACAGAAGCAGTTTTGCATATTTGGTGACCTGCTATTGATTTTTTTTTTCTTCCATCTATTTATTCAATATCTCCTTGGACCTGTTAGTATCCATGGCATGCTTTGGCAGTGAATTCCACAGGCTTCTTACCCAGTATGAGTGCTACTTTTTTGAGGAATTACTTTTTCTTGGTTTGTCACCAGTGGCTTAAGTGATTCCCTCTAGTTACTATGTTAGAAGTGAGGGTCAACAGTGTATATCTTTCCTTACTCTCTCCATAAATTTATATCTTTGGTTATTTATCTTGCTTTTTGAGCTTTTTCCTTTTCTACCTTTTCTTTTTAGAGCTAAGGGGACCAGAATTGCCCACAATATTAAAGGGCAAACCATACTTTTCAATAATTGCATAAAACTGCTCTCTTTTTTTTTTTCCAATATGTTCTTAGTAATTCTAAACATTTATTTTCTTTTCAGCTCACTACTGAGTATTGAGATAGGTTTTTTTAATTATTCTTTCTTTGGCAGTCTGTAAAATTGTTGATGGGTTTCAGATGTTTCAACTTAACTTTCTCCAGCTTTATTATGTTCTTGGAGAGAAGACTGATACTTTACTGTAGGCAGAGTTGGGTTTTTTTTTTACATATTTATTTTCATTTAAATCAACACACACAAGTAGCAACTTCACCTGTATGAGTGATACTGTCTGCTAAAATGTCCCTTGACATGAATTGTTAAGCTTATCTCCTACATGCAGCTATAGGTTATTGCTTGGGAAATTGCATGGTGTAGTATCTTCTGAAGCATTTTATATTTGGATAATATGAAGTCAGTAGAAGACATAAAGTGATAAAAGTTTCACTATGTGCTGCTATTTAATTTCTTATACAAAAATTTCTGTGGGAATTTCACTGACATTTGGGTTAAGGCAAGAGAAAATTTCTCGGGGTAATCTACTTAGATATGGCTAATTTTGACCTATTGTATTTCAAGCACCAGCTGAAGGATTATGAGCATCTTTCATATCACAATGTAATATATTTCTGGGTTATTTTACAATATTTACATTCTCAGGGTCTGTCTTCTGTGTAAACTGAAATCATAACCTTCTGAACACATTGCTGTAATCTTGTCTTTAAGGCAACAGTGACATGTTTATCAAAACAGGGATTTTTTTTATTATTATTATTTTTTTTGTGAAGATGAGAACAGCAAGGCTGTCTGTCCTCTATTGGAATGGTAATAGGAAATGTAACAAAAGGTAGCACACTTCACAGGGGAAACAAAACCAAGCAATCAACAGAGAAGAAAGATATACTGATAAAGGAGACTATAAAAGTGAAAAAGTCTTGTGAAAATGGATTTAGGAGGTCAGAATATCAGAGGAAGTTTGGAACACAGCAATGCCATCATGTAAAAGCAGCCCAAATTGGATTTTCCATGTAGTTGCTATGTACTGAGAGTATTGGTCTCTTCTAGCAGGCAATACACTAGTGTGCTGACGGAACAGGGCCTGTTTTTTTTCATTTCTTCCTCTTGCCCTTCCCCATATAGGATTCTTTATATCAAAGCATCTCAGACTGATAAATTAACCACTGGAGAGGAAAACTTAATGTAATTTACCACTTTATTGAGAATTCCACAACTATTAAAACACATTCAATTTAATGAAAAAGTATTTTGTATTTGAAAATTATGGGGTCCATACCATAAACAAAGATTATGATAATCTCCTGAGATATATAAATAAGTACTAAAACTTCTTTCAGATGTTTATAGAAGTAATTTAAAAATTAAGAAGTACCTGGAGAATGGGAAGAAACAAGAAAAGTCTTTTGCTTAAGAACCAACTGTGATTAAATTACTGTGATTATTTCATTTTCAAGTTTATGCTTCTTGCTTCAGAATAATATCAATATTTTATATAATATTTATTTAATCATATCTTGGTTTTCTTTAAATCAAATTATCTTTACTTTATCAGGTTTTTCTATACCATTTTTTCATTTATTGCTAAAAAAGATCTCTAGGATGAAGCATCGTATTTAATATTTATAATAATTTGGTTTAGAACATCAAGTAAGACAATAAAATGCACACTTGAAACTGAAGGAGGACTGAGTTAGATCTGAGATAGCTAGTCCCTTGTGAACCACAAGTTATGGTAAATCAGGTTATCAGCTTCCTGTACTCTATTTGTAAAGAAAAAGAGAGAGAGGAAAAGACACTGCATGTGTCTTCTGGTCATTTTGATCAATAATTAACACACAATTTCTTGTAAAAAAAACACTGAAATCATAGTATATAAGGAAGATCCATGATACACTGTTCTGAGGAATAAATTTTGAGAGAGGGAATACAGAAAAACATTACAGTTTAGTATTTACTATTTACTTAGATTAATGAAGGCCTTCTCATTTCTTGGAACAATTTTTTTTTCTTTCTTCAGTGTCTCAAGTTCTGCTGAAATTTCGGTTCCTGCTTATAGTTGTTCCTGTTACCTGTTTTCTTTGGTCCTTTCCCTCCAAGGGCTACCAACCAGTCTTCAAAAATTATTGCTGTTTCTAGAAAGTATCATAGCTTCACAGAGCTCCAGGTGTAACACCTCATACTATCTCGATGCCACCTGGGACCAGTGTGGTACCACTCAAGGAACAGGTCTATCTAAAACCTTATTTCAAAACAAACTTCTAATTTTTAAAAATTTGTTTGCAAGTCTTCGTTTCTATAAAGTTGGCTCATCTTGGTGTTTGCCTCCACTTTCTTCCTTTTTCTATATCCAGTGCTCTGTGTTAGAATATATGCTTCATGTCCACGTTCTCCTCAGGATTTTTTTGATCACTGCTTGCACTCCATTTCACAGGCTGCCTTTCATATTTTCTCATCATTACTAGTCCTCTTTCAAGAGACTCTGGTTTGGCTCATCTTCCTATGGTTACTACTAAAACTTGATTATTTCTCTTTTGGAAGTCCTTAAACAGTATTGTTGGTTCTTTGTTTTTGTTTTGTTTTGTTTTGTTTTGTTTTGTTTTGTTTTTTTTAATCTATCCAGGTACAAGTGATAATCCTGAGATAAATGATTACTTATGTTGGCTGCCCTATGGAAAAAAACTAAACAAAACAAAACAACAACCAAAACCAAAACAAAACAAAAACCACAGAACAAGCAAACAAACAAACACACAACCCCTCCCCACCAGAACAAACCACTAACAGTTAAATTTCTATTATTAAAATACCCAAATCTTGGGAATTTTTGAATAATTCCTTTTACACTCCTGTCTGAAAATATCTCATTCATTCTTGTTACCTGTTACTTTTGAGGTAATTGAAGTCTATGTGTTTGTGTTATCTGGTTAAAATTTTGTTCAGTAAAAAAGAATGGATTCTTATTTAATAAAGATTTAATTATACTAAATTTATAATTCACATAAACATGATAAAGTTTATTTTGAGACAGGCTTTCTTCTAGTGTCCTTTTAAAGCAAAGGCCATTTCAAGGACAAAAAGACAATACCAGAGTGATGAAGGTTCAGTTAGATATAGTGCTGGAATTCCATCAACCACTCAGTCCCCAGACTGCGTAAGTCCAGGAGTTCTTCCTTCCCTGGTACAGGACTTTGTATTTGTCCTTGTTGAATGTCATAGCATTCCTCTTGGCCTGTGCCTCCAGCCTGTCCAGGTCCTTCTAAATGGCGGCTCTGCCCTCAAGCGTATCATGTGACAGTTAGAATGTACACAGGATTCAGAGCATTTTGCATTCCTACATTTATAGGTGATCTCAAGGCTTGCTTATAAACTGAGGCACAGTAACTAAGAATGGAGTATGAGTTAGCTACATACAAAAAAGCATCAAATAGCACTGGAAACTTTGCAGTTTCTTTTTACAATGTGAGTTAATACTGCGTATACAGCACATATTTTTAACTGAATAAGTAGCAAGTAGTAATTTTATATATATATGTGTGTGTATATATATATTCCATCAGAGACCAAGTGTTTGGCTTGTTTTGAAAAGATTCCAAACTGGAAGGATATTTTTTCCCCAAAAACAATAGGAAATAGGAAAATAGTAAATAAACTAAAAATAGAAGTGCTCAAGTTTCAGATAAATGCCTTAAAATATGAACAGGCTACGAATGAGATATGGAATTTCACATATTGCATTTGCATGATGTTGACAGATACTAAGTCCTGGTAGTTCAGAAGAGTTTAAACATGTACCAAAAAGTACATCTTCAATGCAATCTTCTATACTGATTAGTTTGAAAACTATTAGGTGTGTCTAGGAAAATGGCAAATTATGCTTATTTTGGACATATTTAGACATGCGTTTTCAAAATTACACACTTCCAGGTTTCACAGAATCACAAACTGGTAGGGGTTGGAAGGAACCTCTGGAAACCATCTAGAAACCACATAGTAGAAATTTTGAACTTTGAAACATCTTTAATAGAAATACAACTGGAGACCAAAATTTAATGGATGGCATATTATATGCAGTACTCGGGATCTGGAAGAAGAATAGATTTCAAAACAGTAGCCTAATTCAAAACTGTCAACAAATTTTAAGTTACCTGTTTGAAAGTGTATTTTGTTTTATTATGGTTTGAGATGTAGCTTCCTGAAAATCAGTCAAGAGTATACAGGGCAGATATTTCTGCCTGTTGTTTTCTTTCATGTATAAATTGAAAATATTACTATTTTTGTTTTACAGTTTACATAAAATCCTAATGGATCTGCAGAATCAGCAGCTAGCCCAATTAGCTGACTGGCTGACAAAAACAGAGGAGAGGACAAAGAAAATCGATTTAGAGCCCCTGGGTCCAGATCTAGAGGACCTGAAGCGTCAAGTAGAAGAGCATAAGGTACGCTATGGTGTGCTTCCAAAAGCATAAAAACAAATTGAGGTATTGACATTTTTGAAAGCTCCGTTCCTGCTATTAGAACTGAGCAACGTAATATGGAATCTTGGATTAATGATGATTGTTTTGTACAATTAAGAAGCTTTTCTAGAGTTATTTTATCACAACTCTGATTTTTATCCTGATATGAAAAAATAAACTACTTCCTTTTTAAGTATATACAATATACTAGAACATGTAAGACAACTGTAACATCCTTTCATTACACAATACAATAAAAATACATAAGATTTTTTAATACCCTTTTTTTCTTCTTTTTTTCATTTTGCATTTTTTTCCCTTGCATGCTGTAGTAGCAATGATACAGAAGTCATAATTAGACTGCATAATCTAGTTATGACTCCTGGGGCTCTGAATAAATAACTGTACAGCACTATTAAATAGACTCTGGTTTCTAACTGTAGAAAATACTTATTACTAATGTATTTAATTAATGAAAAATAGCAAACTAATAAAGGGAGTGTAAGAGATAATTTGGTGTTTTTTTCCACATGGAAGAATTAAGAATTAAAAAGAGAGAGCCTGTATAATTTGTGTAATAGCTTTGTTTCATTTATTTCATTAAGTTGTCTGTCTTCTTATTAATATAAAATATCACAGAATCACAAAATGTTAGGAGTTG